>NC_135559.1:8176258-8238758 GCF_964340395.1 Glandiceps talaboti
AAAATTGATGAAAATATGACATTAAAAATGTAACCATAATTATGTTACTTTGATTAACTTCAAAATAGTGCATGGTTCATTCGGATGTGCCGGCTCCCATCTGCGCAAGCGTACTAATGATCTAAATTGATACATTATTTTATTTCAATTCTTGTAGAACGGTTGCAGACCAACTTAAAAGAGGTGAAATGGTAGAGGCTGAGACGTTTGATTGCGTCACGATATTTTTCAGTGACATTGTTGGGTTCACAGCAATGTGTTCCGTGAGTACACCGATGCAAGTGGTGACCTTTCTGAATGACCTTTATACATCATTCGATGCTGTAATTGATAACTTTGATGTATACAAGGTAAGCACAACAAACAAACATACAAAATATACCAGTGAAAGTGAAACAGAACATTGCTGGTGTTGGAAAAACGTCTACTAACATTGCGACACGTTACCATGTAGCTCAAGAAAACCCGTGCCAACATTGCTACATTTCATTGGTGTGACACGACAGAACTCTTAATTTTTTACGTTTTCTTTGTGTGAGCTACCGTTAGACGATTCACATGCCTAAAAATGATTAAAATGTATCAATTGTACTTAAATATTTGTTGCGCCAGGTGATACAATGTAGCAAGAATGTTTAATACATAGAAACATGTTTGTCGCAGTAGTCGATAAAAAGTAACATTTGATTTTTATAGTAAGATTTTTCCAGTTCGACGACTTCTGTTTACGATTTACCGGTTTCTGTTGTACTAATCAACTAACACAAACACTTTAATCAACACAGAAGTGATTTTTAACGTTTAGAAGATTTTAAGTTGATAGTATTAGGTAAATAAATTATTGTTACACTGTCGAAAAATGATAACATTACCTTAAGATCTTTAATGGCAGAACTCTCCATGACCATGTTAGTTTGTTACATTATATATATAGTGGTCACAATAAACAGCGCCATCTATCATGGAGTGAACCAGACTAACGAATTACAGTCGAAAGCTCTTAGTTAATCAAATTATGGCGTGTGCGCATTGGTTAACTCTCGATTTCGTATGCTCTATTACTAGTCTGAGAAAAAGATTTCTATAATTGGAGCGTATTTAGAAAAATACCAAATAGTTTCCACTACTTACATATAAACATTCATTATTCATAAAGATTGAAACAATAGGCGATGCATATATGGTTGTTTCCGGATTACCTGTCCGAAATGGTCATTTCCACGCAAGAGAAATCTCCAAAATGGCCTTGACCTTACTGAAGACAATTTCGTCACTGAAGATCCGTCATCGGCCCGACGATCAGCTCAAACTACGTATAGGAGTTCATTCGGGTAATCTTACTTTTTCATAATATCTCTCAATAATTTCATTCGCAATTTTTAAAAAATGAATTCCTGCTCGTAAATATCACATACCTTAATTCGAAAGACACTGCAGTATTCCTGTTATAACATATTAAACAGCTCTAAATGTATAAAACAAAATATCGTAAACACAGCTGAAGAATCGGTCAAGGAGATTTCCACAGTTGAAATGATTTTGTAAAACTGGTTATTTTAATAAAGTTATTTAGGCAGAAGGGATATATTTGCCTATGTCTGGACTCAAACGTTTTTATACAGGGCGTTTGTCCTACACATGAGCAATGCTAGCTAAGAAATATCTATTGAATTGTTTTAAATATATTGGATTTTACGAACTGAACAACTTTAATAGCATGACTAGAATATTTGATAATGTGTGTTTATGTTTCGTCTTTCAAGGCCCAGTCGTTGCTGGGGTCGTTGGTCTAAAGATGCCACGTTATTGTCTATTTGGAGATACTGTAAACACAACCTCAAGGATGGAATCCAATGGCTTTCGTAAGATGCTGTCTCATTTCCTACGTCATCACATTCGCAACTAAAACACATATATCAACTGCAAGATTATTTGAATTCATTTCATTATATTAACCTACAATGTGAACTTCACAATATAATATTAATCATTGGGTCCCCCCCCCCTCTTGTAATAAGCAGAATTGATCCCGATTGTAAAACAGCGAAAAGGCATAAGACTGAAACACACATAAGCTTACACATGCATGCATGCTCGCACGCATGCACACATACATACATACATGCATACATACATACATACATACATACATACATACATACATACATACATACATACATACATACATACATACATACATACATACATACATACAGGCACACACAGCCACACACAGCCACACACACACACGCACACACACATACATACATACATACATACATACATACATACATACATACATACATACATACATACATACATACATACATACATACATACAGGTACGCGCGAACACACACACACACACACACACACACACACACACACACACACACACACATGCACATGCACACGAACAAACGGCACTATCTGACCAGTTTCATTCATTTCACACAATGCCCAACTAGTTCCGCATCATTTTGTTTTCATAAAGAACATTCCCTTAAAGTCGAACCACGCATGTGCAAACGACACTTAAAAGTAAAGAAGTAAGAATCATTTCGAACACACAAACCGTTTATTTGAACTAGCAAATGACATTGCCTTGGTTTTATTTTAGCTATGAAAATTCACCTAAGTCCTGCTACAAAGGAATTATTGGACCGCATAGGTGGCTTTAATGTATCAGTCAGAGGGGAGGTTGAGATGAAGGTAAGAGTTAATAAGTACTACGGAAGTTGGCGAAATTATTGAAGTGACGATTTCCAGTTTTTCTAAAAAAAAAAATATGAAAAATAAGAACATGTTACAAAGCTAAATATTATGTACATATATATCCTGGTCGTGTTCTTGTTATTGAAAACAAGCAAATAAACGAAACACATACATATCATTAACGTAAATCATTCACACACGTGCACACTCACCCCCACCCCGCCCCCACACATGCACAACATTACATTTCATCCATGGTTATACCCTATGCATGCACTGGTAGGTTGACATTTCGTTATACGATCAGTAAATAAGACCCCTATAGTCTAGTGCTTTGAAGTTGCACCTAAGAACTCCAGTCTAACTAACATTGTTTTCTATTTCAGGGAAAAGGGAAAGTCACAACTTTTTGGCTCAACAATAATAACTCTTAAAATATCAATTGATCACAAACACAAAGGTAACGCGTCAAGACACAGGTTTCACAGATTTTAAGCATGCAGTTAGAACAGGAGTCGACCATTAGTATTATAAACCAGGACCAACACTGCCAGTCTCTAACACAAGTGCGAAGACATCACTGTCACACCACAACCATTTATGTCATTACCAGCACCACTCTCACCACGACTAACACCAACACCACTACTACCATCAGCACCGCCACTACTGTTACCGCAACCAACCACCATCCGTACCACCACCACCACCACCACCACCACCACCACCACCACTTCCTCCTTGATCAACTATACAACAACATAAGATATCACCAGTATCCTACTACCCCACCACCAGAGATACTCGTGACGAAGATGTCGACTATAAATATTCCTTGCTATAATATTTATGTATCATTTCTGATTGCGACTGTTACAGATAACAACTTCAGCAATTAATGTTAGATTAATGAGATATGCCAGATCGTAAGCGTGATATACGGTCAAATTTTAAAATAAACAGCCATGTCATTTGTGCGGTTTTTAATACAAAGTAGTGTCTTGTACATTATGTAATTTAAAATATTCGAAATTTCAGTTCGATCTCTTTACTACACTAAAAGTGTTAGTGTCGACAACAAAACAATGTCAGTTTCAATGTCAAGAATAAAAATCGCTAGTCCTACAATCTCTCTGGCAACATTTGTAGCTAGAAATAATATTTAAGCAATGTATATTTTCAGTTTTTTCTTCATTTTGTCCTACTTGTAAATATGGGAATTATAATTATGTGGTTTTCCTGTTATACCATGTATGTATGTATGTATGTATGTATGTATGTATGTATGTATGTGTGTGTGTGTGTGTGTGTGTGTGTGTGTGTGTGTGTAAATGAATTTCATAGTATTTGTCACCGTCTATTCAACTCGGTGGCTATATATTGAGGGTGCTTTGCACTAAGCCAAAGGTCGAGAAGTACTATGTCCAGCAAACTTATCGACATTTACACAAGAATTGATAGCTCGAGTTTCTTCTTTGGTCCTATTTGTGATGAAGATGCTGGTTACGCCACCAAGTGGTTAAAATTTAGAAATGTCTTACAAAGACTAAAATGTAGTTTTACTGATTCAATACCAACAGACAGATAAAAAAAATCAATACAGCAGCTTAGACTGTAAGATATGTCGTGTCGTTCTGCCCTCATCGGCCTCCTCTCACCTCATCTGGGAGAGGTTGTCCAATGTGTGAGGGCGCCCCGTCACGGCGTACCTTACTAGTTACAGTTGTTCATATCTCCTTGTTCATATCTCCACATTTCTAACATTTGTTTTTGAAAAACACTGTTTTTATTGAATGTACTTAAATTTAGGATTATCAATATAGCAATATGAAAGTTTAAATAAAACCTTTTCTTTTATTAAATCATCAGTATTTTATTTGACCTTTGACCCATCTAGGTTCGAATCGTAGTTGATGATATGGACAACACGTTCGCATGTAGATATGACTCCTTTTCAGACAACAACTACGTCATCAAAAACGAGAGTACTGTTGGGTCAGCATCGTGGATGGTCGACACAGCTGAGGAATGGTTAACAAAATATTTCACTGAAGTCTAGTCAGCCATTGGACGTTCTGACGCATACATCGCAGTATGCAATGGAGTATTTCATCTGTGTTTTTATATTCCATCGATTCACACGCCAGAGACTTTGTCAAAATAAACCATTTGAAATTTGAACTGATCATGATCAGTGATAACACTTGGGAGAAAGACATGTATGTAAGGGACAATCGCACAATGTGACACAGACTCAATAAGCGAACTTCCTTCGTTTAGCTAGGGGGAGGGGGTCTGGCGTCAGTGTGATTGCTGAACTTCATTTTCGCACTTCTAACCAAAGTTCGACGGAAAACTATCACTCCTTCAATGATAACACAGCTTTTATCATTACTACTGAGATGCTTATCAGTTGATAAAAATTTACTTCTAATGTGAGATATGGTGTGCTGGGTTTCTTGTTACAGTCAGTAGTTTAATGTGTTTACAATCATGTTTTACATTACATCGAGCTTAGTGGTGTGACATCTGCAGTTTTCATCATAGCTTACATATATGAACGTTTGATATCACACTTGTGAACGTCCATTTAGGGGAGGGGGGAGGGTTTTTTGACCCAAACGAACGATGTTCTTTGTTGAGATTGTGCGACATTATGCGATCGTCCCTCACTGTCCTTCATGTAACCTTCATAATGTATTATTCATTGTAATCATTAACTAAACTTACTCTTGTTGTTTTTCGTCGAAAGTTTATGTATTATGACGTCATGTTTGGAGAGTCTATAAGTAGAAACTACATGACTGAGACACAAACATCATTTCTTCGAAAACCTAACACAAAGTTTGTTTTTGGATATAATATTACAGAAAGAGATAACCTGAATTAATTATTATCATTGCTTGTTGAGATCAGCAAGTCTGAATCTTGAGCTAATGTCTGGTTTTGAAATCTGTCATCATGTTAAAACTGTACTGGTGTAACTGGACTACCATAATTAGGCATTGTACATATCAATCAGTGGTCGGTACATAGTGTCGCAACTGCGCAATAAGTCGAACGTTTGGGGTGATAGCATTAACAACATTTTGGATATGTGATTGCGATCAAGAGAAACTACTAGATAGTTTGATGCTATGACGCATTGTATTTCCTCCCCATCTATTCCTATATTACCCTTAACTGAGATTTTCCTGTGGGGTGTATTAATAATCATGTTTGGTTTTTCAACATTGATAGTAAGTTTATTTGCTTGGCACCAATCATGGACCTTTTGAAAGTCAGAATTGGTTTTGGGTAAAAAGGTTTTATCTTATTACCTGTGATTAATTTAGATGAATTCGTGTCATCTGCGAATAGACGGAATTGAAATCGGTTAATTGAAATTGCGATGTCATTTATATAAATTATAAATAAAATGGGGCCAAGAATTCATGATCCTTGCCGGACGCCACACTGTATCTACAGGGTGATGAAACACTATTAATTGTGACGGACTGTTGTCGGTTACTGAGATAGTTTTTAAACCATGCTAAAAAGGGAGACCTCTAATCCCATAATGATGTAGCTTACTGATTGATATTTCGTGGTTAATAGTGTCGAACGCTTTTTTGAGGTCAATAAAGACCCCCAAAGTAGAAAACCCGTTGTCAAGATGATCACTAATCTCTGATTGATTAAATTGACTCAGGATAGTTGCCATGAAGATACTGGGAGAAGTTAGTGGGTGAAGTAATGCCTGCTGCTAGATTTGTGCCAATATTTACAAAGAACTCGTTAAATTCATCAACGATATCATGACTTCCGGTTACAGCACTTTTACCAGAAATCTGGGAGTTTATTTTACGTGGAGAAAGTTTATTAGTTACTGCAGTTTTATGTACAACTTCATTGATCACTTGCCATGTTTTATTTGTGTTACCGTTTGCTCACTGAAACCTGTTCATGAAATACCTTTTTTGGATGACTTCAGAAGCCTAGTTAAAATATTTCTGTATACCTTGTATTTTGTTTTGTAATATGCATAGTGAGAATTATCTCGCATTCCTTTGAATAGTCTATGTTTTGTAAGTATCGACTTGACAAGTTCGTTTGAGAGCCATGGTTTACGAATAGACTTACACTTGTTATTATTTTTGTAGGGATATATTAAAGCTTAGCCATAAAATAGGCCCTGGAGGTCTCAATTTTCTATCATACAGGTTTGTAATACACTATACGTCGTTTTGCATTATGTTTTTAAACAAGTTTGTAAGATGTAAGCTATTATTTCTTTAATGTCTTTTCCATGTGGCCATATCAGTCATACAGCTATCCTCAGGTGGTAGGGAAGGGGTTTACGTAAAATTACATT
Source organism: Glandiceps talaboti (assembly GCF_964340395.1). Lineage (NCBI taxonomy): Eukaryota > Metazoa > Hemichordata > Enteropneusta > Spengelidae > Glandiceps > Glandiceps talaboti. The sequence continues at coordinate 8,183,328 of NC_135559.1, forward strand.
CACGTCTTTTTCTAACAAAAGACAAATTTAATGAAGTCAACAATGAGCTGGTTTTATTCGACACAAAATGTAACATGAAGAAAGTCCAGATTTGGTTGCTTTGTTGATCTTTGTAGTTTTCCGACTAATCTGAAAATAAACAGAAGCATATCTTCCTAGGGAGTGAAAGGAGAAACTTTTAAGTATACTAAGAGGAAATTTTGACAGTTAGTGTTTATATCACTGCACGACACGAGAGTGTCAATGAACAAGTCGGCCGGCAGGAGTAGGACTACGAACTACGTGTCAAAGCTGTCGTAATGTTGACTGTTGTCTTCAGTACGATTGGGTTAACAAGATCACAACTTCAACTCAATTTCATGAACTATGGAAGTAATTCGGACCCACAACTGTGATTTTTTAAAGTCCTAGTAAAGGTCAGTTGTTGAACAAATTTGTTCAAATGTCTTTTAATGTTTCACAAAAGATGAAAACTTGCCGTCTTCGCTCGGCCCTATCATCGATCCCCAATCACATATGTACCACGTCGCCATCTTGAAAACCCCAAAACACAACGAAAAGTAAGGACGCTTTATACACACTATTTGGTGGGTTTCTGGAAAAAAACCTTGAAATTCATAACGGAAATTATTAGGCGTAAAAAAATAACTGTGTGGTTCGAATTCCGATTACGTTCAATTTTAGAATAGGTGGGGTAGGTAGATTTATTTAATTTTTAATTTTTTTTTTCTTATGTGAGTGTCAGTTCAGGTAGTTATATTTTCCATTGTTTTCCATATGGTCTCTGTGTTATTGGTTTCTTCTTGTCAGATGTACAACCATTGCAGATTGGAAGAACAGTTTTATATTGTCTTTTTAAGTTGATGACAGTTTCCACATCCACTTTTTCTTGCGAGACCTTCGCGATTTTATTTTTTTTTCTCATATACCGAAAACAAGTTTATTTATTTTATTTTTTTTACATAAAAACATAATTTTGTGTTAAAAATGACAGCCAGGAAAAACACGGAAATTCATATTTTGATAAAATTGAGTTGTCGAGTACCAATGTATATTTTCGTTTTTACACTCACTATAAAAACTGGAAGTATAATTATTATATTGTATGATCATCGTAATAGTCATAGCAACAAAAACTGATCATCTGAACAAAACATTTAAATGAGTAGACGCAAATCATGTGGTAAGAAAACGGTTGAAAACATGAGCCACTCACCGAAAGGTCATCAAGGTATGATCTTGTGTTCAACGCTCACATGAATGTCACGTGAGAACCTTCCGGCTTTCTCTGATAAGATATATATCTAATGTCACACAAAGGAATGTCATTAGACTATTAACCTGAATGTTAATAGTTCTGAACTCTCTCAAGCTCTTCGTATCTTTGAAATCCCCATACCATACTTCCAATCCGTAAGTTAAAATGTGCATAACCATTGCATCAAAGATCTTTAAAAAGGCTTTAAAAGAGAGTATTCCTGTTTTCTTTGTGACAAACAATACAGAAAATAGAGCTTGTCTAGCTTGTTGTGCTAGCGTTTTAGTTGCCATGGACCACTGTAGACGACAAGATAGGAGAATACCTAAATACTTATAGAAAGAATACACACCAACAGGGTTGTTTTTAAACTTCCATTTCTGATGTTTAGACAGACACCCGCCACCTTTGAACACAGCTACTTTTGATTTGTCTAACCGTAAGTTTCCAGCGCTCACAGTAGGAATAAAGCATATCAAGCTGACACTGTAGACCAATTATCGTGTCGGACAATAAAGCTACATCATCGGCAAATAAAAGACAGAATATATCTGTCAGGTCAGGGCATAGTTGAATGCCACGTTGACCACTCGCTTGCAACTCATTGGCCAATTCATTGATGAAAAAAAGAAAAAAAAGAAACGGACTTAGCACGCATCCTTGTCTGACGTATGACCCCTATACGGCCGCAAAATAATTTGTAAGTCTTCGGTTAGTACGAACACATGATTTAACATCTTTGTACATTGCATGTATCATTCTAAACATTTCACCCTAATTAACAGCGACAACCCCTTTTAGAAGCGTATACCAAAGTCGCTGCCGTTCAACGGTGTCGAAAGCTTTGGAAAAATCGACAAATGCACAGTAGAATTTTTACCTTTTCCTAGTAAGGCACTTCTGAACAATACATTGCAGAATAAATATATTATCAATAGTAGAGTAACCACAGCTTCACACGTCAACGAACAGATATCTCTATGTGGTCGATGAGCCGGGGCGCACAGTACAAGGTTGTTCGAGTACGATGGAGTACGTTTTATAAATGGTATCGGTACATACAAAATAATTCATTTAGCGTCAATTTGGGAAAGCGAAGCTCCGAGGACTGTGAGAGAGTCTAGTGAAGACATGGCATTGTAAATCCGATGCATATATACTAGAACCACATTCTCGCAAACCAGAGCTGTTATTTCTTCCGCTACACTTCGAAATGACAAGAGTTGACGTACAAAGCCACAGGAAATGAAAAATGGAGTATGACATATTCTTAAGTTTCTTATGAAAGACATCTCCTGGGGTTCAATATCCAATCGCCTTGTCTAGATTGGTAATAAAAGTTCATATCTCAAAGACCATAGTTACGCAATATTATAACCATACCTTTACAGAACAATCAAATATTTAGACTGTAAAGCCAGGTACACACTAGAGGAATCAGTTGAGTAAAATGTCACTCGTGACAATTTCTTCACGCCGATTCCTCTCGTGTGCGGGCAACTTTTAATGAGAATTTGGACATTTGGGGCCGTGAGCCAAATATCTAGCCTTTTTTTGATATTTTTGGCCTCACGTGAACTTGTCCTCGTGTGCCACGGTGCGCCTGATGAATGTGAGCATTATATTCACTACTTTCTCTAAAGAGCGCATGCGTGGCTATGACGTAGGTACAAATTTTTTGAAGTACTAAATGTTTGCCCCAGTCTAAAACGTTAAACGTAGATGAGGAAACTTTGTCCAAAATTCTATATAGCCATCGCTTTTCTGAGCGGGAATAGTCACGAAACTATACCAAACGAGATAATTATCTCATGCTATGGCATAATAACTGGTGTCTCGGTAACTATATTTTACCTCTAAAGCAAACGCCACTGGTATGTAGGCAAAAGGTCGACACGTTTATCTTCTAAATTCATGAAATACTGTAGTTATTGACGTAGAGTTCAACTGTATTTTAGACCTGCACTATCATTTCGTAATTACGTCATCGCCACGCATGCGCGCTTAGAAGAAAGTCACGCACAGTCAGGCGCACACACGAGGGAAAATTCACGTCAGGTAAAAAAATATCAAACATGCTAGATATTTCATTATTTGGCTCACGGGACACAAATGACCAAATTCTCGTTAAGAGTTGCCCACACACGAGAGGAATCGGTGCGAGGAAATTACCACGAGTGGAATTTTGCTCAGCTGTTTCCTTTAGTATGCGCCTGGCTGAGATACGTCGTTTTTTTCAGCCAGGCTATCAGACTATATCTTTACAAACTGTATGAAACGCTTCAATCGTACATGGTACATACAATTCCCACATACATGTATGCTATGTTGAGATGTCGAAGATTTACATTAAAAGAATATCATTGTATTGCACAAAGTTTAAATACTTTTTCCACTTCACATAAGAGTCCATTACCAAAATTACCAAATGTCCTGAATGGAATGAATTTAGCTCCGAGACTCGTAACACATACATACATACATACATACATACATACATACATACATACATACATACATACATACATACATACATACATACATACATACATACATACATATATACACACACACACACACACACACATACATACATACATACATACATACATACATACATACATGTACATACATGTACATACATACATACATACATACATACATACATACATACATACATACATACATACATACATACATACATACATACATACATACATACATACCACAGGCACTTGTTACCCGAGATATGTATCAATATGTTTCTATCAGAATACAATAAAAAGTCGATGATATTGATAATATTGACGTATTTAGCCAACTATATATGAAAGGGGTGAAATTACACTTGTTTCTGTGATCGTGCAAGTCCACTCACCGCGAAATATTGTTTTTTTTGGGAAAGAGAAAGTTGTGTGATCCAGCTTTCCATTCAAGCAGACTAAGGTAATGGATGAAGATGACATAAAATCTCCCCTCGCCCAATTTTGAACCTTAAAACTCTATTCACCCCTATCGTATGAGCAGCAAGTTTTCACAAGAAACATCACCCCTATCGTATGACCAACACCTCTCCTCTTCCAATGCAAAAATTATAATCTATAACCCCGGCATGTACAATTGAAGGACCACCGAGTGAGGTAAACAGAAGTATGGATTATGAATAACAGAGTAATGGTCATGGCACGTTAGGCTAAATCTTAAATTCTTGATGTTGGTTTTTTGTTTTTGTTTTCATGCATATGTGGGGAAAGTTCACGTAGTGTAACCTTGTTATAGAAAGCACAACACGATCGTTCATTTCACCTACATAAAAGTAAGGGAAAGTTCACTTATAGGTGACAGTTCACATGACGAAATTGTTATAGGCAGCTTTGTATGCTTGGGACAAAGCGCGTTGAACTAACAGACACACAGAGATGCAGTAAACACCCGTCATCGAAATAGTTACCTACACACACGACAAAAAACACCCTAAATCAACAAAGCAGTGGAATTGTCAAAGTCAAACCTAAACATTGAGTTTTGTCAACTCTTTTCTTTCGGATTAAGCTACAATTATCAACAAAACAAAAGGAAACATTTTGTTATCGTGGTACATATGACTTGTCACCAGTCACATATTAATTACCTTTATTTATTGTAAATTTTGCACAAGGCACATACATTTCTGCTGATAATATCAAACTTTACGTCATTGACATATTTAAGTGGGCATGAAAGAAAACTACCGCACCTTTATAAGTGAAGAAGCTTACACTGGCGACTTTAAACCAATGTGGAGTGTTCTGCAGACAGAGTGTAGTTTCGCAATTCCAAACCTTGCCATTAACGAGTCATCCGTTGAATCTGCCGAAGATATACCAACTACCAGTTCTCCCGGTTGAACTTGGAACATTTCTCGGTAAGCATGGTATAGTTTTTACGAAATGCATAATATAATTATATATATATATATATATATATATATATATATATATATATATATATATATATATATATATATATATATATATATATATATATATATATATATATATATATATATATATATGGCACGTTAGGCTCGGAAAACATGGTATAGATTTTGAATTTCTTGGTGTTGTTTTTTGTTTTTGTTTTCATGCATGTGTGGGGAAAGTTCACGTATGTGTATCCGTGTTATAGACAGCACAAAACGATCGTTGATTTCATGTATGTATATATATGTATATATATATATATATGTGTGTGTGTGTGTGTGTGTGTGTGTGTGTGTGTGTGTGAATTATCAAGATATATTTATATATTACACATGGTTATTTATATTTGGTGTTTTCGATATCATCTCATGTCCGCCGGTTATATATATTCTCCACATTTCTTTATTGTAGATATGGCTTCTCCAGGCGGGAAGTCATTTTTTGACGACAGAGATCTGGTATTGAAGATTTTAAAAGATGGAAAAGAGACTATTAACAGAGAATGTGACCAGAGACAGTCTGACAACAATGATTCAAATGAAGATATTGATGCGATGGTGATTATTAAGTCTGTGTTCTCCTTGTGGGTTGAAACATTTGCTAAGTACAACTTGACTGCTGAAGACTTTCCAAAGAAAACTAAATTGTATCGTGAAATTTTGAGAAGATACGCTGGGGATGAGGAGGTACGTAGGAATTTCTTCTCTTCCTTCCTTTTCTTTGTTTGTTTGTTTGTTTGTTTGTTTGTTTGTTTTTCTTTCTTTCTTTCTTTCTTTCTTTCTTTCTTTCTTTCTTTCTTTCTTTCTTTCTTTCTTTCTTTCTTTCTTTCTTTCCAAACGGTTATTACTCAATAACAGGAGGAGGGTTCAGTGTTTGTGCTGGAGAAATCCTGCGTTGTCCGATAGCGTCAAACTGAAGGACTCCTCTTCTTGCTTACAGCTGCGATAAATTTAATCAAACCCATAATGTGTGGTTCGACCCCCGACCGCAGTGACACTTAAGAGTCAAGTGGTTTAACCACTGAGCCATGCACCAACAACAATGGTACGACATTAATTGTCTTCTTTCAACCAAATTAATAGAATGAGTTCACTTCAAGTCGAAGAAGCGTGGTACGAAACAGCTTAGATCACAAATATTTTCCAGATGAAAGAATAAAAATATTGGGGAATGTTATGATTATATTTTGTACTTTTGAAAAATTGAGAAAAGCAATCTCGACTTTCATTTTGACTTATATTGTGAACAGTAGAATCACCGACAAGTGCGAGTCGTTGTGGCGTGGATTGGAATCAAATTCTATAGTTACTAATCGAACGCGTTCAACTTTTATGTTAATTTATTGATAAAATTCTGGTTACTAATAAATCCGGTATACAGTGTCAGAGCAGTTTTCTTTCTAAGGATAACATTGGAGTTTTGAAGCTCAAGTCTTGTTAAAGTTGATTCAATATACACAGCAACAGTCTAGCGTGAAAACAGTCCGGGTACAGCCAACGAAGATCTCGCAAAAAGCTGTACCGTCGTACGAAATTTTTCAGTGGGCGGGCAATTTGCTTCGTTTAATAGCGGGAGGGAACACACTTGTCAAGCACAAATTGCGTCGGGGATGTCCTGATTTTGATACCGGCAGTGAGAGGGGAAATTGTGTTGGGGGAGTGGCGGAGAGTTCTGTTATATTATGTAAGGAAACGCATATTGTGACGTCAAAATGAATTTTTTGGTATTATAGTGGAAAGCACAAATGTTTTCCTGATGGGTAGTAAGTAAATCATTCACAATATTGGGTGGGCAGTGCGCTGGCGAGCAAGTTGAAACCCCGTGGGAGGGAGGGAAGGAGGGCAGACATCCTTCGCCACCAGTGGAAGGTCACATAAGAACAGTTAAGCACCCTCTCCGCAATGTTTTAGGGACAATTTTATTACAAACATAATTTCTGGTTTGAAACAACACAATTTTAATGAAAACCACAAATCTGCCCACTGGTTACACCTCAACATTATTTGAGAGTAAAAAGTCGATAAGACATGGTATTCTTCATAAAGCTGTGACGACTGTGTTACTAAGTATGGGAAAATAAAAGATTGAAAATTTCCGTGAAAACAAGACAGCATATCCTCACATTTCTTCTTAATATTTCAAAATGATTAAGAACAAGCTTTCATATTTCAAAGTGTGGAGATTTTTAATACAATTTGTCCCTGATTGATTTAACATTGATGAAAATCAAGCAATTAGAAATGTTGATTATTGTGTTTTTGTTTCTCTCCTTGAAAGATTTTAGATATTATTGGTTTAAGTGGATGGAAATATTATAGGAAGACTCCATTATCCGTGGGTGACGATGCCCCTGATGTTGGGTTGATATCAGTGGATGACGGGAAAAAACATCTCATCTCTGAATTACACCAAGACAAAAATAAGCCTCTGGTAATACTGGGCTCGTCGAAAACCTGACCTTTCTTGTCGGTAGGTACCATGGTTGTTAGAGTTGGTTGGAGTCTGGGAGGTGGGGATTATACTTCAATGGTTGGAGCTATCCCCCTCACCTCCGTCCACCCTTTCCTACTTCTCTTTCGTGTTTATCGATCTCGGGCTTAACTTAACTGTTAGTGTTTGTGTTGCCAGTATACGTAAGCCGTGCCGCTATGTGAGTGACTGTTTTAAATAGGTTATAGTTATGTTAGATTTGAGACAAATAACACATTCAATAGTGTTGCTAGTAAAAACGATACAGACTCTTGGTAATAGTACTTGTTAGTTTGTTTCCTTTTGAATCACTTAGGTCCTTTGTCTTCTGATTTTAGAGATAATAATAATAATAATAATAATACGGATCTATAATGAGCCTTTCTTCCTGAGAGCTGAAGGCGCTCACAATTATTACCGCTGGCACAAATCAATGGCAGCACAACGCCCCTTTACACTTCCTCAACTCCCTGGGGAGCATACAATCCATTGTAGCCTCTATAAGCGCAAAGCATTCACATTGCAACCTCTATCCTACCAGGTCCTGAATTATACAGCTGGGTTGACTAAGGCACAATCATGGTTCAAATCTTGCCAAAGGACTTTAGCCATTCAGAAGCAAACGGCAGCGACGGGCCTCGAACCTGCAATTGCAACCTGCAGATTCCAAGCAAGCCACGCTAACCATTCGCCCATCATGAATCCATGCTAACACACAAAACAAGTTCGAATTCGACCAAATTTTAAAATAATCCGTGTCGGTTTTTTCTTTGTAGGCCGTGGTAGCGAACGGTCGACTCGGTGACTTGTACAACAAGTTCAAAGGAGAGATAGAACTACTTGTTGTATATCTACAAGAAGCCCATCCAAGTAACGGCTTCAAAGTTGATCGCCATAGCAATATTGAGCAACACATAAACTTGAAGGAGAAGATGGAAGCCGCGAAGGAACTGATTATGTTGTGTCCCCAGGAGGATATCATCAGCACAAATGTACAGGATGCAGACAAGGTTGGTATATAAGGTTATAAGAACTGAATATGACGTTGAAAGTTTACGCGAAATTTTCTATATCTCTACATAAAAAACTTCGAGCACCACAGCTAGAAGTCCAATATTAGATTGTGTCATAGAATGCCCAAGGTATAACCGTTATTCCTATATTTTGCCTTCGAACGCGTTGAACCTAGCCTCTCTGTTTTTTTTATGTAGTCAAGAGTTAAGTGTACAAACAAACTAACATTTCAGTATACAATGACAAGTTCCTACAGTTTGCCTAACAGTGTGAACACTTCGCTGAGACACGTTTTTTTTAATGAGTGAGATAACATTAGAAATAATTGGATATGTGATCACTATCAAACCTGACCAGTTATCCCCACTGAGTGACACAATGGCAGCACACACACACTGTCAGGTACTAATACATACACAGAAGTTTTGGTGAAGTCACACAACTTTTAACACTCAACAACGTCTACATGTCTTCATTTTATTTTTTGTAATCACACAATGTCATACAAGCTCAATAAGCGAACTTCGTTCGTTTAGGGGAGTGAGGGGGTCTGGCATCAATGCGACTGGCTGAACTTCATTTTCGCACTTTTGACCCAATTTCGAAAACTTTCACGCCTTCACTTATAAAAGCTTCTGTATTTACTACTGACATGTTGATAAGTTGATAACTATATAATTGCTTCTAATGTGATATACAATGCTGGGTTCCCGGTAGTATTTTTATGTGTTTAACATCATCTCAGTGAACAGGTTCACGAGGTTAGAAATTCATGTTTACCATGTTTTTACCGTATTTTTTTTTTGTTTTTACGTACCGATCGTAGTGGTGTGACCGCTACATTTTGCATCATGTCATGGTTTACATCATATATATATATACGTGTGATGTCGCACTTGTGAACGGGGAGGGGGAGGGGATGGGATGGGGAGGGGGGGGTGTTGTTCAGAACAATGCTGTTCGCTCATTGAGCTTGTGCGACATTGTGCGATCGTCCTTTATACTAAATTAGTATCTGACTGTGTGTTTAATAATAATAAATTCTTATCAGCGCATTACGCAACAGCCTCAATGCGCTTTACAATACTGAAAAAAAAAAAAAAAAAAAAAACTTGATTTGCATAGAAATCAAAACCAAAACCAAAAACTTGACGTTCACTATTGATTACTATTAAAAACAACAACTTGAAATTCACTAAAAAACAAAACTTATTGATTACTGCATATAAAAGTATAGTATGTTCTAAAAGTTTGTAAACAAGTATGTCTTTAGTTGGGACTTGAATGTTTCGATCGATACCGCTCTCCTAATGTGAATTGGGAGAGAGTTCCATAACTTAGGACCGGCAACAGAGAAGGCGCGATCTCCGTACGTGGTAGTTGCAACACGTGGAATGGCAAGTGTAAGATGAGTACTAGAACGTAGGGCACGTGTTGGCTTGTGTATGGGTATTAGTTCAATGATGTAGGATGGTGACAGTTTGTTGACAGCCTTGTAGGTGACGAGCAAGATTTTGTATGCAATACGTTGACGTACAGGTAACCAATGAAGATTATGTAATACTGGTGAGACATGATCATATTTGCGTAGTTTGGCAACAAGTCTAGCAGCTGTGTTCTGCACACGTTGAAGTTTGTTGATCTCTTTGTCTGGTAATCCATAGAGGATGGAATTGCAATAATCCAGCCTAGAGGTAACAAATGCATGGATTAGTCTTTCGGTACTGGTATTGTCGAGGTACTTTCTAATTTGGCCGATCTTTCGAATGGCTAGGGATGCTGCTCTGCAGATGTTATTTACATGACAAGTCATTCTAAGTTCCGAGTCAAGTATAACCCCAAGGTCACGTGTTGTGGATGATGTGTTGACAGTGCTGTCCCCAATTGTGATACATGGTACAGGATTGGTTTTACTGAATCGAGATGAGAAGTGGATTATCTCTGTTTTACTGTCATTTAGCTTTAATTTATTCGATGCATACCAAGTTCGTATATCAGCAATGCATGCTTCAATACGCGAGACTGTGTTCATGTGTTGTGATCGTTTCATCATCTGGTAAAGTTGAGAGTCATCAGCATACATCATACTGTTTAGATTATGTTGTGAAATCAGATCCTCTAAGGGTGCGACATACATGGTAAAGAGTATGGGACCTAGAACTGATCCCTGTGGGACTCCAAAGTTTAGGCTGTGACAGGCAGACTTTGCATTGTTTACTGTTACGTGTTGTGTTCGATGCTGGAGGTATGACCTATGTATTGGTTGACAAAGTGCCAAAATTGATTGACCTCGCGTGATAGTGTACGTGTATACATGAAAAGTTACCAATATCAATTTGTATCAGATCTGCCCTTACTCGTGTCCTAATCACGACACCGCATACATGTATGTTTGCTGCTATTGTGTCACTAAGTGGGGATGACTGGTCAGGTTTGATAAGGATTTCATATCCAATTACTTCTAATGTTGCCTCGCTCATAAAAAAATGTATGTGTCCCCAGCAAAGTGTTCATACTGTCGACAGTCGTTCGTGCCTTTTTTTTGCTACGTTTTATCTAAAACTAAAGTCGTCGCCTCGCTCCGATCTGGAACAATACTATAACCGGGCACTGATAAGCAACAGCTAGTATAGTGCCGACACTCACAGTTCCTACTAACGCGTATAGTACGCGCACTTTTAATAGAATTCTCAAAAACAATTATTTTGAGCAAGTTTTAGCTATTTCATCATACCAACTGTCGTCTGCATGTATCGTAGAGGATATAGTTGATATGTCATCAATAAGAGTCTCCTTTTTCTGCGATGTGTTTGGAGCATATCCCCGGTATATCACCTGACACATAGTTACCCCCCCCCCCCCCATCCTGAAAACATCAAGTCTCATGCGCAATGATTTACATTATTTAAACATGATGTATGCGGTGTCGTGATTAGGACACGAGTAAGGGCAGATCTGATACAAATTGATATTGGTAACTTTTCATGTATACACGTACACTATCACGAGAGGTCAATCAATTTTGGCACTTTGTCAACCAATACATTAACGAGTGCACAACACTAGCCAGGTCAAAGTATTTTGGACTTTGCCTCTCAGTGATACACTTTCAGGACACTGTGCATAGGTATGAGTAACTCACTCTACAGCGATACAAATTATATACAGTGAAATATCGACCTTTTCTGAAGCCCCTTCTCATCTGTCCTTGTCAATCCGTACGAGACACCACCCTCGTATATCATGTAACCATACTAGGCTGGGTCATTCGTCAAGTTTCATACCAAGCGTAGTCAATGACATCATTCAGGCTTCCAGTATTCGGCATGTAAATCATGGAACGATTTACCCTGTAATATGCGAGACATTGGAATCTTTAAAGCCAACACAGAAATATATCTTAAACGTCCATATAAGAAAGTCTGATAGCATATTCCTGTAGTGTATTTATTTATTTACAGTGTATCTACTTGTCTGTTTATATATGTATCGCACCGGTATGTGGTAGTACTTATATTTACTGTTATTTTGATCGTCACAACATTTTCTCCTGCGTTTTGATTTTCACCAATACTGCCCCATTCCTCAAATATCACCTTTCTCGTTCGTCGTTTTCTTGTAAAGTTCTGCATTTTGATAAGTATCAAATAACAGTAACACATTCCAACCCTTGCGTCGCTAGGTATTGTTTCTCTTTGGGGCGTTTTCAGTAACATTTCTTGCTTTTTGTTGTTTTTGTATTGCTTCCCACTTCATCTGTACTGTCCTTGTATTATAAGCACTTTTCATTATTGAGTTATGTGTATTCATACATGTGTATATTGCTGTGTGTGTGTATGTATGCGATTGAGTACATTTGCTTCACTATTTTCTTTATTTTGAGCACTTTACTGAGTTACGTATATAGAGGTGTATGCATATTTGTGTGTGTGTGTGTGTGTGTGTGTGTGTGTGTGTGTGTGTTTGTGTGTGTGTGTGTGTGTGTACTTTTGATTCACTTCGTTGCGTCTCATTATCGATTTTGAAATGTAGAAAAATGTACAGGTCACGGACAAGACGAGTTCCGCTGAGCTATTTCCATGGTCCACATCAGATAACAATTGTCTATTTTTTTGTATTGATTTCTTTTCGTTCGTCTGTTTCTTCTAGGAGTACCAGAGCTTTCAAACGAAACTTGAAACTGCTTGTGTGTTTTTTAAATTTAAAACTTTTAAATAACTGTCGTAATTACTAGGTTTTTCTTTAATCCATCCAGGTTCGATTCGTAGTTGATGACATGGATAGCACATTCGCGGGTCACTACGAATCTTTTCCAGACAACAACTTCATCGTCAAAAATGGCAAATTATTATTGATTGGGAACGACTACTCGGACAGCACCGTCGCTTCAGTGTCGTGGATAGTCGACACAGTTGATGAATGGTTAACAAAATACTTCACTGGAACCGAGGCCGAAATCAGACGTTCCCAGTCCTAGTGGCGCCTAGATCATCATAGTGGAAGTCTGTATTCGAAAGTTTCATTTCCCGTCCCGCCAATATATGACCAGATCTAGATTTCAGCGGGAAAATCTGTTTAATTTCGGTTCTGATACCTATCTTACTCTAGACTGAGCACTGATTAATTCATTTGAACTAAACAGTCATAATAATAATTTTAAAAAACAATTCCATGTGAGACAGTCATCTTTTGACCCTTTGTTCTTATAATCTAGTTATTTTTAAGGTAGAGTGTTGCCTTGGAGACGAAATTCACTGAAAAGTTCTTAAAATCTCTTCAAATTTTGCCGTATGAAAGTTTGTCAAATTGAAATAATAGAATATATATGTAGTTCACTGTCGTTTTGAATAGAGTTAGCACAGTATTCGGTCGCCATATTGGATTTCAAAATGAGTAAAAATTGATATTTTTATCTTTTATCAAAAATGTGCATGGTGACCTTTGATTTTTTTAATAATATTTTAACAGAGAAATGGTTTTGAACAAAACCAGCAAAACTTTAAGCAGTTTAATTCCAACTTGAAGGTAAATTTCGCGTTAAATGTGGTGTTATATACCGTTTGCTAAGCTTAATGTCGCGTTCTTTTCGTCGAAAGTTTATGTATTATGACGTCATGTTGGGAGAGTCTATTAATTAGAAACAACATGACTGAGACACAGACATAACCTCTTCGAAAACAGCTATTAAGTTTCTTAAAAGGTATAATAGTCAGCGAGGAATAAACCAATATAAAAGCTGATATTTGACTTGTGATCAATCAGTTTTTGACATGAAGTTTTTATAGATACTTCCTGGTGTAATTTTTAAATGTATCTATCCTTATTTTCTAAAATTGAAACGTAACTTTGTATAATATGTATTTTTGTTACCTTGTAAAACGGGTATTTTAAAAATGTTGATAAGTCTTCCTTAATTCATCATCATCACTTTCTGACATGTGTATATTACTAACAGCCCGAAAACAATTTTCCAATTTCCGAAAACCTGGTATTTCACACAATTGTAGTAGGAAAAAGTGCAAAAAATGCAAAAAATCTAATATTTTTTAATAATTGTTGAAGTAAAATCCAGTTGATCAGCTTTTGAATATTCCTTCAGTGTTTGTACCTTGAAAATGTTAAGTACATCATATTTTAACTGCAAATATCAATTCATTTAACTACATGAAAAAATGTCAGCTTGATCATACACATACCTAAATTAATGTATTTGTAATTCTGAACAGAGATTTTTAACCTTGGCATAAAAAGAGTGAAATATTGCCAGTGAAATTATAAAAATTAATATAATTGCTGTAAGATTATCACAGTTTAAAACAAAATCGCTCAGGTCAGTTGTTGTAATCTAAAATTCCCAAGTTAGAATTTCAATTTCACTTCCCTGTCACACAAATCAGGCATTTTTTGAGGAAATAACAAAAAAGTCATTGTCCCCTCCACCAATCTTCAATTCTACCGGACAATATAAAATGTTTCACTGACTGGTGTCGGTCAACTGTCAGATGCAGGAATTGTCCTGCAGCTGAAAGGGGTGTGTCAGATGCAGGAATTGTCCTGAGGCTGAAAGGGGTGTGTCAGTTGCAGGACTTGTCCTGAAGCTGAAAGGTGTGTGTCAGATGCAGGAATTGTCCTGAAGCTGAAAGGGGTGTGTCAGTTGCAGGACTTGTCCTGAAGCTGAAAGGGGTGTGTCAGCTGCAGGACTTGTCCTGAAGCTGAAAGGGGTGTGTCAGATGCAGGAATGGTCCTGAAGCTGAAAGGGGTGTGTCAGTTGCAGGACTTGTCCTGAAGCTAAAAGGGGTGTGTCAGTTGCAGGACTTGTCCTGAAGCTGAAAGGGGTGTGTCAGATGCAGGAATTGTCCTGCAGCTGAAAGGGCTGTGTCAGCTGCAGGAATTGTCCTGAGGCTGAAAGGGGTGTGTCAGCTGCAGGACTTGTCCTGAAGCTGAGAGGGGAAGTGTCAACTGCAGGATTTAATTGCCTAACAGTTTCTGAAATTCCTGCATAGTTGAACAGCTTATAAATGCTCTGCATGACACAAGGACTCTAGAATTGGTTCAGGATCATGGATTTTATAAAGTAACCTATAATTTATTTGTTTTCTTTTTATTTAGTTGAGTGGGGGTGCGATATATGGGTTTTACTGCACACGTCTGCAATGACACAATCATATGAATTATGTTCTAACACCACTCAGTATATTGTAGTCACCAAGCTCAAATAAAAATAGAACAAATAGACAAAAAGTTACCAATAAACACACAACATTCGATAAAAAGGATTTCCAAAACATCCATGGACTTGAACCAAGTCAACCCACACTCTTGCATTAACATTCCACACACACACACACACACACACACACACACACACACACACACACACACACACACACACACACACACACACACACACACACACAAACAAACAAACAAACAAACACAAAGAGATGTTCCCTTTAAAGTTTTAGTTGTTTTATTTACAATGGTGTTTCTAGTCTGTTCTCGATGGTGGTCTGAGCACTAATGCTACTTTGCTAGAAAACATGTTCAGGAAACACTTTATGGTTTTAAATTTTTTTAAAAGCCCATCAGTTTGGAGAAGATTTTAATACAAACAGTTGAAAGACAGCGGAGCTAAAAATGTGTCATAATAAGCATCAGGAAACAAAAATTTAAAAATTACAATTTACACATCTTATTAATGACGAATCCCACACTACCTGACTTTTCTCTGTGTCTGTGTCTGTGGATGGCGGAAGAGAAATTTATTAATTTGAAGATTCCATATAAGACACTACGCTTATGTTACAGATGTCATTATGAGCAATACAAATGAAAACTATTAGATTCAATATACACTTAAGTTATACTTGTAAATTTGAATTAGAAGACGTTCATAATGAACCATGGTATTGGAACTGAAGTATACAGTCTATGAAATTAATGAATCAAATGTTGTGATGTGTTCATGATATTTTACATCAGGGTTGCTCGGTTCTTTATGATTGGACAATATTGATGCCTGCGTGCAATCAGGACATACAAGACCACAATGAAAACTGTGAAACATTTACAGATCACTCTCATTTCAAATACAGACAATTACAGTAGGCTGGTTTTGATTTTGTCTGACCAGGTGGTACACAATGTAAAAGGCCTACACCCAAAAGCAATGAAGGAATTAAATCGACAATTGGAAAATTATGCCTGGTTCAAATTATTATTTAGTTTTGAGACCTATAAAGAACAATTTTAAAGGTTGTGGTATTGGGTTAGTGTTTGACTTTGTACATACAAGTAACAATATAAGGTAAAAGACTACTACAAAGTTGCACAAGTCAAAAATTATCTAATCCATCGATGTCAACTTCATTATCGGTTAATAGTGCATCTGCTAACGATCCGCATCTCAGTTTACAGAAGTTGATGTACCTTTCATCTTTGTTGATCCCAACAACACCATTGTCATAGCTGATACCAAACCACTCCATGAAACAACAAAAAAGATAACAGCATTATATTAACAATGGCTTACATGTTTAATATTACAATTATGTTAAAGTTTTGGAAATTGGTGATTTGAACAAACTTCTGTATATTCTAGTTTGCTGAATGGATGTGAAATAGGAATTTAATTGTTTGTAGGAATTTTTAATGTTGAAAAAAACATGTTTTCACTTTACATATAGTCATAATGAGTCCCCTCAACCTACAGCAGAGGCATCCACTGAATATATTAACATATATATGCATACATGGCCCAACCCACAGCCATACATCATCTTAATGGAATGCCAAGTCAAAAAATGACTTTAGCTAGATGTTTGGGCATTCCATTCTTACAGCAAATTTTGTTTGCTTATCAAATCAAAAGAAAGCCTGAATGTCTAACAGGAAGACTATCATTGCCACAGACAAGTAAGAAGCAGATTGGCAATGAGTATTGTTTCGAGGTTCTAACAGGAGGATGAGCTTGAATGTCAGTTTCAAACATATGCCAAAAGTTTCCGAGTGTCACATGAGTTGCTCTTTGGGAACCATCGGTTCATAAATCATCATTTATGAACTCATTTATCGCCTTGATTATAACAATGGTAGCCGAAACAAAAACAGCAAATGTAGTACCGTCTTAAAGTAGAAGACGGTATGTTTGTAGTTTCTATGGCTGGGTAAATCAACCCGGTAATTTCCAAGCCTTCCCGCATACGTAATACAGTATGCATGTTTGCATACAATGTACATGTACGATGTCACGACAATTTTCACACTGTATTGATGAATATATGAACAAAAACCTAAAATTTATACATGTTCTTTAGATATAACTACTCCGGTACGGTTCCATTGTAAAATTAATGTCCTAAATGATCACGTTTGGATGTGAATCACAATCATAGTACCATGAGGTAGCTCCGATGTAGCAGGCATGTTTGTTATGGTACATTTGCACTGAACGTATTCGGTTATTCTTAGCCCAAATTCATCACATTAAAAATGTATGTACATGTATTTCTGGCAAATTTTGATGAAAAATCATTTTCAATCCATGAAAATTAAAAAGATATCAATTTTAGAGAAATAAAGGGAAATGGATTGTTTTCAGTTAATTTTTATGAATGACATGCACGTTTACAAGGTGAAACCAACAACTCAAAACTAAGTGATAGCTAGCCTAGAGGTGCATACATCAACAATGCCATGTGTTGTGTTGTGTAAAACATGCTTGCCAACACTACTGTAACCGTCTGAAATATGAAAATTAGGTATAAAAAGGTGAATTTTAACGAAATACACTCACATTTGGTTGTACATGGACCTATGGGCAATGAGAAATGGTTTTGAACAAAACCAGCAAAACTTTAAGCAGTTTAATTCCAACTTGAAGGTAAATTTCGCGTTAAATGTGGTGTTATATACCGTTTGCTAAGCTTAATGTCGCGTTCTTTTCGTCGAAAGTTTATGTATTATGACGTCATGTTGGGAGAGTCTATTAATTAGAAACAACATGACTGAGACACAGACATAACCTCTTCGAAAACAGCTATTAAGTTTCTTAAAAGGTATAATAGTCAGCGAGGAATAAACCAATATAAAAGCTGATATTTGACTTGTGATCAATCAGTTTTTGACATGAAGTTTTTATAGATACTTCCTGGTGTAATTTTTAAATGTATCTATCCTTATTTTCTAAAATTGAAACGTAACTTTGTATAATATGTATTTTTGTTACCTTGTAAAACGGGTATTTTCGTAAAGTTGCTTATTCATTGTAAAAATGTTGATAAGTCTTCCTTAATTCATCATCATCACTTTCTGACATGTGTATATTACTCTACTTTTCTTCGCTCAGCCAAGCAAAATATTCGTGACCTAAGGGGCGTTGTCACTACTTGTCTAAAGCGAGTGGTGAAAACCCCCTTTTACGTCACAAATGTATTCTTTTTGAATGAAGGAGATATAAAAGAATAATAACATGGGTATGGATGGAGTTGCATATTTGATGAATTGATGAAGGTGAGCGATGCTAGGGTTCCAAAGAAATATTATGTCGTCGATGAATCTCTTCCATTGTTCTGGAGTATATGGTGCTTTGTCAAGGAATACATTCCCCATTTTGCCCATGAATGTGTTGGCGTATGTAGGTGCAACCTTACTTCCCATAGCAGTGCCTTTAGTTTGGAGGAAAAAAAATTACCATTGGAGATGAAGTCGTTCTTAGTAAGGACAAATTTCAGCATCTCTGCGACAAGTTCTGGTCGTGGGTTTATCCATGTCATTATTTACCATCATTTCTGTGACAGCAGGAATTCCAAAGTCATGGGGTATATTGGTGTAGAGGGACACTACATCCAACATTACCATGGTGGTGTTCTCGTTTATCCGGGGGTCCTGTAGACTGTTAAAGTGGTGTGTGGTATCTTTAAGATACGATGGTAACATCTCAACTAGAGGTTTAACAAGTATTGAGATAGTGGTGTGGTTAATGACTGGCATTGTGGTATGATTGGCCTTAAAGGAGTATTCTCGTTATGGATTTTGGGAGGCCGTAGAAATGTCCTGGTTTGATTTATGAAGATATTAACTTTTGCTATCCGATATATTCAGACAACATGTATGACAGACAATCCATAGACATATTATACAATAATAACAAAGGACAAAACCATAAAAATACTAGTAAACTACGTACGGTATAGACAAATAAAAAAAGATACTACTAAGCATTATAAAAAATCCTCTCAATAGATCTGCTCTGACAAAACTAAGGATAAGTTCACACAAACTAAAACTAGAAACAGGTAGACACAATAAACAAGACATAGCCCGGGCAGTAGAACATGCCCCATGTGCCAAACCAATGAAATTGAAGATGAGCAACGTTTTATCTTAAACTGTAAAAAATGTTCACGGATGATAGAAAATCAGTATTAGCACACTTTAAAATATGGTTCCAAGATTTGATAGACACAGAAAAATTCCGTAATATAATGAACAGTAAAAATGATAATATAATTAAAGAAGTGGCTAAATACACATACACATGCTTCAAACTTAGGGAGCGGTACACTGTCAGCTGCTTCGAAAAAACAAATACATAAATATGTTAAACATAAACCATTTTTGACACCCTGCCAGGGTGTATTTTTCTTGTTTTTCCTTGTTTTGTTATTGCAGGTTATTTTCTGTCTTTCTCACAATAGGTCTGATGTCCGGATTTGGATAAAGATACAAAAAAGAATTATTATTGTTATTATTATTATTATTCATCTATAGTCAACCATAATCGATATATAATCAACTAAGATCGATCAGATATTACGAACGTGATCTGATAAACCCGAGGGATATTACTAAATTCACACACACACACACACACACACACACACACACACACACACACACACACACACACACACACACACACACACACACACATATATATATATATATAGTTTTGGTAGTACTGGAACTCTTTCTTGGGTGTAACTCTTTCTTGGGTTACACCCAAGAAAGAGTTCCAGTACTACCAAAACTATTACGCTCTGCCACTGCGGTATAGAGCACTGTCTTAGCAGATTGATACTCACCGAGTTATATATATATATATATATATATATATATATATATATATATATATATATATATATATATATATATATATATATATATATATATATATATATATATATATATATATCAAAATTAAATATGCAATTGTTCAAAACAGGAATTTAGAAAATGCCTAGACTGTCATACCATGTCTTAAATGATACAACTGGGTTAACTGGGACATATTCATGGTTTAAATATTACCTATGGATTTTAGCCATTCTGTAATAAACTGCAGTTGCGAGGCTCGAATCTATAAATAGTCGGTATCATGCCGCATATAAGGCCAGCATTCACCGATGCAGACCGATGAAGGTGGAACGATGCGACGTAAATCCTACAGAGTCTAACTCTGAAAAGACACTCTCAATCTCGGGTCACACTACAATAGTCTACACTACACAAGTTAATACTAAAAAACTGTCGTCGTCTTCGTCATCGTCGTCGTCGTCGTCGTCGTCATCATCGTCGTCGTCGTCGTCGTCGTCGTGATGATGGCTGATTAGTGAGCATCATCACCAGCTCTATCTGCAGGTTGAAGGTTCAAACCACGCTGCTGCCGTTTGTGTCTGAGTGACTACACTTCTTGGGCAAGATTGGAACCACGAGACTGTGACAATATCAATCCAGTTGTATAATTAATTAATTTTGACCTGGTATGACAATGTTTAATTTATGCGTCTCAGTGACTTCAGGGATTACAGGGAGGAGGTAAAAGGACCATTTTGCCATTTTTGTCTACACCAAGGGTTGTAATTGTAAGTGATTGGACCACTGTCTAGGAAAGTGGTATTTGAAAACCCACATTTTTATATTTATACTACCTCAGACCACTATAGAAAACATTGGTCTCCATCTTGTCCCCATTGTTTCTACTATCCCAAATTTTACCAATATGTTTAACCATGTTAATAGACAGATTCGTAGACGATGATATGTTTCAACCGACCTGGATTCCCACTCATCTATCTAGTGGTTATTCAACCCTTGCGGTGTACCTAAACTCGTCAATGCTATCAATAGCGATGGCGTAATTGTTTACTGCATCAAAAGGCTAACAGAGTTTATGGTGCACGTGCTTATTTAAGTAAATAAGTCTGCATTCTAGGCTAGGGACAATGTCGATGTGTACTTGTAGCCATTACTGTAAATAATTCCTCAACGATAAATAAGAAGGATGGCAACGTTGTTTTAATCAGTTAAGATGAAAGGCAATTGAAATAAACGGGGGGGGGGGGGTAAACATAGAGCCCGGAGTGAACAGGGCATGCAAACGACGGCAACGTCAAAAATTAAACAGGATATGTGACGTACGATTTTCAATAAGTTGTTTAACCGTGTCTTGGCGATGCCATACAGAGGTCTGTGGTTTTTTACGACATGCTCGCGTTGCTTCTTGGTACAAATCCTGTCCTATCACTCCAGGTTTTATGGTTTCGTGCGTCCCAAATCAGGACAGTAGCATTTCGTCTGATTCATAATGATTGTCGGAGAGCTCTTTCCATTTGTTAAAGCCTGCATTTTACACTTTTCATTTTTTTATTTATTTAACTTTGACAAAAGTCAGGCAGTCCACACAGGTGACGAACATCTATAAACGTGGACCCCAAAACAAATATAGAAAGAAATAAAAGACAACCAGATAAAACTACAGATAGAATACAAGATAAATGGAAACATCTACAATTACATTAAAACAACACTTTGTACAATGACAAACACCCAGGTACAGGGATCTTCATGATCAAACTTGTTCACGAGTAGCTCTCTGAACCCCTTCCAAGTGCATCAATAGATTTTTGGTTGGGACATACTAAGATACTGTTGCATATTCTGAAATACTACGAACTAATGTTATGTATAATAAGCGCTTTACCTGACAGGAAATACTGTGCCCACCAAGCATTCGATTTGCCTTTATAAATTACAGTTTGTATGTGATGGGACCAGGAGAAGCTTGAACTAAGAATGACATAGTATATGCATAGTACAGGATCGATTACATCATACATTTGATTCACAATACAAGGTTCTAAGACTATACGAAAAGACATATTTGACCATGTCTGTCCACCGGCGTAAATCTTGGGCAGAGAATTTGTAAATGTGGCGAGTATGAGACGAAGTTCCACCTTTGACTTAATTTAACCCCCCCCCCCCCCTCCGTGATATCTCACTTAGAGGTTGTAGACAGTCAAAAGTGGTACTGTATCTCGTACTACCCCTGGACAGAGATAGTGGTTAGGTTGGTCACGGGTACGGTAGGGGTTGGGTAAATTTGACTTTTCGTGAAAAATATATATACGTACCATGCTGCAAATGCAGAGTAAGAACACCTGGTGGTAGATTTAACGTTACTGAGCTCAAGTTTAAAGTAGATCTCAACCCCACGAAATCGGCCTTATAGTCGTAGACAATTCGTCGTGATTTAAGCAGCCAATGAATTTTCATTGAAATTGAAAACTCTACAAGGGCATGATCACTGTCGTATAGATTAAAAAGTACATCAGGTACTGAACAACATCTAGTGGTTAAGTTATTCAACCCTTGCGGTGTACCTAAACTCGTCAATGCTATCAATAGCGATGGCGTAATTGTTTACTGCATCAAAAGGCTAACAGAGTTTATGGTGCACGTGCTTATTTAAGTAAATAAGTCTGCATTCTAGGCTAGGGACAATGTCGATGTGTACTTGTAGCCATTACTGTAAATAATTCCTCAACGATAAATAAGAAGGATGGCAACGTTGTTTTAATCAGTTAAGATGAAAGGCAATTGAAATAAACGGGGGGGGGGGGGGGTAAACATAGAGCCCGGAGTGAACAGGGCATGCAAACGACGGCAACGTCAAAAATTAAACAGGATATGTGACGTACGATTTTCAATAAGTTGTTTAACCGTGTCTTGGCGATGCCATACAGAGGTCTGTGGTTTTTTACGACATGCTCGCGTTGCTTCTTGGTACAAATCCTGTCCTATCACTCCAGGTTTTATGGTTTCGTGCGTCCCAAATCAGGACAGTAGCATTTCGTCTGATTCATAATGATTGTCGGAGAGCTCTTTCCATTTGTTAAAGCCTGCATTTTACACTTTTCATTTTTTTATTTATTTAACTTTGACAAAAGTCAGGCAGTCCACACAGGTGACGAACATCTATAAACGTGGACCCCAAAACAAATATAGAAAGAAATAAAAGACAACCAGATAAAACTACAGATAGAATACAAGATAAATGGAAACATCTACAATTACATTAAAACAACACTTTGTACAATGACAAACACCCAGGTACAGGGATCTTCATGATCAAACTTGTTCACGAGTAGCTCTCTGAACCCCTTCCAAGTGCATCAATAGATTTTTGGTTGGGACATACTAAGATACTGTTGCATATTCTGAAATACTACGAACTAATGTTATGTATAATAAGCGCTTTACCTGACAGGAAATACTGTGCCCACCAAGCATTCGATTTGCCTTTATAAATTACAGTTTGTATGTGATGGGACCAGGAGAAGCTTGAACTAAGAATGACATAGTATATGCATAGTACAGGATCGATTACATCATACATTTGATTCACAATACAAGGTTCTAAGACTATACGAAAAGACATATTTGACCATGTCTGTCCACCGGCGTAAATCTTGGGCAGAGAATTTGTAAATGTGGCGAGTATGAGACGAAGTTCCACCTTTGACTTAATTTAACCCCCCCCCCCCCTCCGTGATATCTCACTTAGAGGTTGTAGACAGTCAAAAGTGGTACTGTATCTCGTACTACCCCTGGACAGAGATAGTGGTTAGGTTGGTCACGGGTACGGTAGGGGTTGGGTAAATTTGACTTTTCGTGAAAAATATATATACGTACCATGCTGCAAATGCAGAGTAAGAACACCTGGTGGTAGATTTAACGTTACTGAGCTCAAGTTTAAAGTAGATCTCAACCCCACGAAATCGGCCTTATAGTCGTAGACAATTCGTCGTGATTTAAGCAGCCAATGAATTTTCATTGAAATTGAAAACTCTACAAGGGCATGATCACTGTCGTATAGATTAAAAAGTACATCAGGTACTGAACAACATCTAGTGGTTAAGTTATTCAACCCTTGCGGTGTACCTAAACTCGTCAATGCTATCAATAGCGATGGCGTAATTGTTTACTGCATCAAAAGGCTAACAGAGTTTATGGTGCACGTGCTTATTTAAGTAAATAAGTCTGCATTCTAGGCTAGGGACAATGTCGATGTGTACTTGTAGCCATTACTGTAAATAATTCCTCAACGATAAATAAGAAGGATGGCAACGTTGTTTTAATCAGTTAAGATGAAAGGCAATTGAAATAAACGGGGGGGGGGGGGTAAACATAGAGCCCGGAGTGAACAGGGCATGCAAACGACGGCAACGTCAAAAATTAAACAGGATATGTGACGTACGATTTTCAATAAGTTGTTTAACCGTGTCTTGGCGATGCCATACAGAGGTCTGTGGTTTTTTACGACATGCTCGCGTTGCTTCTTGGTACAAATCCTGTCCTATCACTCCAGGTTTTATGGTTTCGTGCGTCCCAAATCAGGACAGTAGCATTTCGTCTGATTCATAATGATTGTCGGAGAGCTCTTTCCATTTGTTAAAGCCTGCATTTTACACTTTTCATTTTTTTATTTATTTAACTTTGACAAAAGTCAGGCAGTCCACACAGGTGACGAACATCTATAAACGTGGACCCCAAAACAAATATAGAAAGAAATAAAAGACAACCAGATAAAACTACAGATAGAATACAAGATAAATGGAAACATCTACAATTACATTAAAACAACACTTTGTACAATGACAAACACCCAGGTACAGGGATCTTCATGATCAAACTTGTTCACGAGTAGCTCTCTGAACCCCTTCCAAGTGCATCAATAGATTTTTGGTTGGGACATACTAAGATACTGTTGCATATTCTGAAATACTACGAACTAATGTTATGTATAATAAGCGCTTTACCTGACAGGAAATACTGTGCCCACCAAGCATTCGATTTGCCTTTATAAATTACAGTTTGTATGTGATGGGACCAGGAGAAGCTTGAACTAAGAATGACATAGTATATGCATAGTACAGGATCGATTACATCATACATTTGATTCACAATACAAGGTTCTAAGACTATACGAAAAGACATATTTGACCATGTCTGTCCACCGGCGTAAATCTTGGGCAGAGAATTTGTAAATGTGGCGAGTATGAGACGAAGTTCCACCTTTGACTTAATTTAACCCCCCCCCCCTCCGTGATATCTCACTTAGAGGTTGTAGACAGTCAAAAGTGGTACTGTATCTCGTACTACCCCTGGACAGAGATAGTGGTTAGGTTGGTCACGGGTACGGTAGGGGTTGGGTAAATTTGACTTTTCGTGAAAAATATATATACGTACCATGCTGCAAATGCAGAGTAAGAACACCTGGTGGTAGATTTAACGTTACTGAGCTCAAGTTTAAAGTAGATCTCAACCCCACGAAATCGGCCTTATAGTCGTAGACAATTCGTCGTGATTTAAGCAGCCAATGAATTTTCATTGAAATTGAAAACTCTACAAGGGCATGATCACTGTCGTATAGATTAAAAAGTACATCAGGTACTGAACAACATTCAGGAACAGTAGTGAGAACGAAGTCAAGAATATTTCCTTCCCTATGAGTATCTTCGTTGACAATTTGTGTAAAACCATAGGTTTGTACAATATATCTCACACCTGGTGGCTATTACCTGTAGTGACATCATTCAATGTTTGGAAAGTTGAAGTCCCCAAACATAACGATAGATTGATAATGAGATGAAGTGAAGTGTGTTTGTCACAATATCCATTCAAATTATCTACTGAGAAGTGAGGTGCTCGGTAACACAAAATGAAACACAAGTTTCTGGCTTTAGTAGGCTACACCTCGATAATCAGACTTTCACAATTAGGTGGTTCTAGTTCATATCGACGTTGAGATGATATATTTGACAAAAATAACAACTTACGTTTTCAAAAGTATTATGAAGAGAAACGATTTTTAGTGGGTGGGTCCTTAATGAATATTTGGTTTTCGTTCATATTAGTTGTTAGATTTGTCTTAGTTTTAACCTATTTACTTCTTAATTCTGTTCTTATAAAATACGCAATTACAGAACTTTTTTACGAAATGATTTGTCAAAACAGACACATTTTAGCTAGGGATGTTAGTCAACACTGTACACGTTCGATTTAAAATACGCCTCTGTAAATACTTATATTTACGATATACACGTGTACTTGTGTTCAGTTATTCAGTTTTTAACTTCGATACAAAATCGATTTCTCTCTCATATGACACTGCATTCATTGAAATAACATTTTGTATACAGTTGTTTCATTTCTAAGCGGTCTTCACAGAATGAAAAAAAAGATCACAATGTTGGACAAAATCAAGTATAGCAGACCAAAATTCTTATAATCGCAAAAAGAGTTTGATTTCGTTATTTCTGACTTTTATTTTTGAGTCAATCGGTTCGATTAATCCATTACTTGGCGTGTACCTGTACTCATTTAGGTAACCGCTATGATACATGTACTTTAATGATAAGATAAGAATGGTGTATATTGTTTACCGAATTCACACGTAGGCCACTGACCAATGCAAAATAGAATTAACCTCACTTAGGTAACCTCTATGGTACACTAAATGATAACTATACACTAGACACCTGTAGAAAGGTAAACAACAAGGCGGAGCCGCGTTTATCTTTCCACCGGTGTCTATTGTACTTATGCTGGATGTCACGACTTAATAGCCCATCTCACACTCTTGATAGACTATCGTACGATAAAGTACACATGCACTGTATCACCTCTTGCCACGCTATTTGACTATGATATAAGTTCACACAGATATTGAGATAAAAGTGTACACATTTGGATGGGGACACACACATAATGGCTTAATGCCCTTTCCCGTACTCACGGCGCAATAAATAAACCAAACAACATTCCCTGTCAATTTAGAAGCCTGGTAGGGCTGAACAACAAGATGTATCTTATAGTAATAATAATAATAATAATAATAATAATAATAATAATAATAATAATAATAATAATAATAATAATAATAATAATAATAATCTTTATTTATACTGGATAGTTCTTTAAGCATATAAACACTTGTCTCCCAAGAAGTCCAGTGAGGGCCATCCCTCATGGGTTCAGTGTTAATGCAGGAGGAAACCGGAGTACCCGGGGAAAACCTGCGTTGTTCGGTAGAGTCAAACTGAACGACACTCTTCTTACTTACAGCGTGGTAAATTTAATCGAACCCTGAATGGGGTTCGAACCCCGACCGCAGTGGTAAGAGGCAAGTGGTTTAACCACTCAGCCACAGTTTAGTTCATATGATATGAAAACCTGTGTAATATTCTTTTTGTTTATGTTTACCGTTGCTGTTATGCCCTTCATCTTTAAAATTGTTACTGTGCAGTCACTACTACATATTTTTAAAAACTAACTTTTTTCTCCATATTGATAAATGACGTAATTTAGTTAAGCTACTTTGGTCAGGGCTGGACTCTAGCATTTCATCTTCAGACTACATGTTCAGACACAGGGTTTCTGACATTGCTTGCTGGACTGGTTTTGCTTGAACTGCAAAGGTCAACCCAATTCACATCTTCTGAATCAAATCCCCAGTTTGTTTTACACTATCCATTACTATTAAGACCAACAGCAACACAGACAAGGGGTTGGTTATCACCTGATGCACAAACATTAATATTATTAGCGCCAGTAGAGGACTGCTAATCATGTACATGTCAGACATTGAGTCAACATTTTGACAGCTAAAGGGTATAAGATAAGGATTCTGTAATGGTTTACTGGGTTCTCACAAAGGCCACTGACCAAAACAGACTCTCATCAAGGTAAATGGGTTACAAACAAGAAAACGAACAAATAAGCATGGGTAAATGGAAAAACTATATATCTATATACCTGGAGGAGTATACAGAAACATATAGTATATTATTTGAATAGTATACAGGCCCGTACATATATATATATATATATATATATATATATATATATATATATATATATATATATATATATATGTGTGTGTGTGTGTGTGTGTGTGTGTGTGTGTGTGTGTGTATATGTATATGTATATGTATATATATATATATATATATATATATATATATATATATATATATATATATATATATATATTTTCCCCATGAGTTTAAAATGATGCTCCATTTACTCATGCATAGTTGTTTATTTGCTTATTAATTCATTTGTGGCGGTTTATTTGTTTGTTTGTTTGTTTGTTTGATTGATTGATTGACTGTTCGTTTGTAACATGGTACCCGGGCTCCCTGTGACGACAACATCAAAGGATAATGTGCACAATGTTCTATTCGGCCATCGAATCTATATTACAACCCACAGGGACGTGTAATATTTCATAGATTGTTGTTTTCCAGGTCTACAGACTGAATATAACAACCTTTTGACTATACATTCCTACCTGTAAGGAGAAAAGAGTATAGAGATTGGTACATTTGTAGCAGCAGGATTCGTACGATATTTTCCTAAGAAAATGCCAATCTATAGCAATAATACGTGGTGCCCCCTGTGTTACAACCTAGTGCAAGCACAGACCACACGATTTTAGGTCAACTTTGTGTTATCCTTGCTTTATTTCGATGTGGTTCACAGGCTAGCTGTATATGAGCAAACTCCACAAGGGCAATCAACAATTTCGTTCGTGTGAGTTGGGTCGTGAATTCGTGGTAAAATGCGGGCCGGTTGCGTTGAGGGTGGGGGGTATACTGGACAAATGACACTGACACATGCAGTAAAGTGAAAGAATGAAATCTAATTAACAACAACCCTGCCAACATTCAAATGTACCGGTACAGTAAAAGTTTCAACTTACAATCTCGTTATCAAAAACTCACAATTCCTATAAATCAAATGTGCTCACTTATGTACTAGTATTCAATGTCTTAATATCATATGCCAGAAATTGGTTCTTCAACGTAATTGAACTGATAGAAATAAAAGGTATCGATTCAAAAACCTGTTACACAAATCAGATTAATGGCTCCAAGGTGTTCATTCATACAGTAGTGTCCGTTGCAGTAATCCTTCTAGATCGTATATAGTAACGTTAGTAACAGTTAACACAGTAACGCGAGGAAAACTGGCGTAGCTTCACTTGCCAATTCAAAAGTCACTCCTGGGGTCATTCGAAGGTCATAAACAAACGTGACAAACAACGTCGACTTCCACCGATGAGGGCGTTTATCAGACCAACAACATTAACGATATCACATTATCAGCGACGTCGATTTGCTTGCAAAATCCAACGGAAGAGTTCCGAATATCAATGAGAATAATTATCACAGAGTCCGCAATTATTCTGTATTGATGTATTAAAGCATCGTTTGTCTCAGTCAGTGTTTCATAGAAATAAAATCGGAATAAACGATAACACAGACATCAGTCGTGATTCGCTATGTATGCGTTCAACTGGGCAAATCCGCGCGCTCGTCGAGAGTACTCAAAAGTTCAGTATAGAGTTATGAATGGCCGTAACTTTATCAAATCCAGTCCGATTTCCATGCGACTTGCATTAATCAAATCGTACCTACATTAGCTTTCCAAACGTGAAGCATCAGCGTTCAGAAATCAGTGCCAGTTTCCTTAATCGTCGATCTCTGCAATCGTTGTATCAGAAATGCGGTCGACTTCTGCTACCACGCACACTTCGTTCAGGTACAGCAAACCTGACATTCGAAAGTGCCAAATAATGACAGCTCAAATAATGTCAGTAAGCATCCAGCTCCCTTCGTGTCCCTGTTAAATGCAATTTCATCACACGATTCCACAGATAGTTTGGATTTTGTGGAGAGTTCAACTCCCGTCAATTCAATCGGACAACGGCCATCTTAGAAGTTTTTTATTCCCGGGTCTTCATCACCGCCTTACATCCGCCGGACCTTTGGCAAGATACACACGCGACTACCTCGACTGAACCGATTTAAACTTGTGAGCAATAAAAAAACAATAAGTAACAATAAAAGACCTTTCGTATAGAAATTCACATTACCTGAGGTTCAATGTCACAAAACTTGTGGATTACTTTAATTGCGTAATCAGAATAAAACAAAAGTTAGTACATAGAACCGCAATCAAATATACGTTGGGTCATCCCACTATGTCTTTAGGGGGTACAAATCCCATGGTATCATTTGCAATCTTATTTTCTCTTTCTGTTCAGGATGAGTTTTAAAATAAGAACATTAAAGTGGCCATATGGATGAGAATTTGGTATTTATTTTGGATTTTTATTTGATAAAACAGCTTCACTATGTTTTTCTACTTGAAAAAATAATGCGAAAGAACATAATGCGAAAGAACATATACCAAGGCCATGTTCATAACTCAATACATTGCAAAAAGATGCAAAACGTGTAAAAAGTTTGTTATTGTACGTACAATAACAAACATTTTACACATTGTTTAATGTTTTGCCGTTTATTGAGTTGCGAAAAATCCAAACACTGGTATCGAAGATTTTTCATTATAGTAAATTTTCTTCATTACATGCTACTACATAGTACTACATACTGAATGGAATTGTTCTGAAACAACTTTCTTCAATTTAGGCTAAATTAGTTAGAAGGGGTGGGGGAGGGGGTCTGAGCACCTAAGTAAAGAATTAAATTTTTTATCTTACATTGCACTATTGATTCTGTCCACTACACGATTTAAAAGAATGGTGATTTAAACAGAAACACATGTGCACCTACAGAATTTCGTCAGAAAATGGACCGCGAACTAATGATCAGATGTTATGTGTAGTGGCGAAGATCGACGCCACCATTTTACCTTCACTAAAGGAAGACTGTGATGTTTTAGTGACGTGTGCATGTGTGCATGTGTGTGTGTGTGTGTGTGTGTGTGTGTGTGCGTATCCGTCTGTGTGTCTGTCATCATTTTCTCAAAAACAAAAGTCAAATATTTTTTGTTTAGAAAATGGGTAAAAATGATTATTAAGTTTTGGTAAACAACCACGAATATTAATGTGGAACTTGCATAAATAAAGATTTCCAGTAATTAGGCCATATCTTAAACAACATAACTGAGAAACAACATAACTGAGACTTCGAAAATCCGTCAGAAGTTTTAGTGTAATTATACAACATTTCATCGACCGAAAAACTTACAAGATTACAATATACGTATTACTTTTACCCAAATAGAAAAAAGTCACAATAAATCTTTAGACTAGCTATGTCTTATCAACTTTGCTTTAATGACGAAAAAAACCGACAACTCACGAAAAAAGACGACGATGTGCCTGTACAGACAGACGGTGATTCGCGACAGTAACATAATGTCGAAAAGACTTCATAGTTTGTGTCGTTTACTTTACCGCCCTCAACGACAGTATCTTGTAGTTTATGTCCTAAGTAAAGAAGATGGCTTAATTTCAGATGGCTTAAAGTCGTTGTATTGAAATTATTTCTTGTATAGCTTGGATGATTTGTTCGAGCAGACTGTGTAGGAAACAAAGTGTGTTTATATCAAAGAGCATAAATCGCTCGATACGTTCATCATGCTATTGTCATTCAGTCTCAACGCACTATGACATATATACCTTGTCGTTTACTCCTCACTCTGATGTCTTGTCGTGTACTAATATTGTCTGCTCACAATTTTGGCTAACATGTCATCAAAGTTGACATTACCAATGATAAAATGTGTCCAACTTGTCTACATCAATATCTCTGTACTTTTTCATGTATCGACCATATCCTGTGTACTGGCGTTTAGACGGTGTGATCATGGACCCTGTGTCTATGTTATACGACTTGACTTTCATTCTCATGCAGTTATCTCTCATACGATTTTAAATGTAAGAATCCCATCGTTCCTTCCAGTGCACGGTATCTTCAAGAATACCATCCCATATGTGCACTAGTCTACAAAACCTGCTACGTTATACGTATTACATGGTATCTGCCGGGGGGGGGGGGGTATATGTGACGGATCAAGGTACTTTCAAGGAGCGTGTCAACTGACAACACTAGTGGATAGGAATTAGTCAATGGTCGGCAGGTATGAATTGATGTTTGGAACATGGATGGCACACCCGTTTCTAAATATCAAAATGAAACCAGTAATACGCCATATTCTGTTTTAATACCCCACCTAGCTCTCATTACCGAAACACGGGTCAGAAGAGGAAAATCCACAGGGCAGTAGATGTACAGTCACTTGTTAACTAATATTTCATTCCAGGATGGTGATATTCTAGTCTAGGATGATCATAATACAAAATAATGACGTTATTATAGGTATTTACGATACGATACCGTTAGGGGTCACTGTTTCGGATAAGAGAGAAGTTGGTAGGCCCCTAAAAATTACTCTATGGGAACAGAGTTATGTTTTGACTGGTTGCGAATACAATTACCTTTCTCATGAAACACTAGGAAATAGTAATTCTTTCATAGGCGGTTATAGTACTCAATGATCATAACCCTGACTTCTGGTCGAATACCTGCTTCCAAACAGCGCTCCTAGTGGTCAAACCATACAATCTTTTGTCTTTCTAATAACGGGAATTCATTTAACAGACACTTTGGTGGTAAAGTGCATGATACATGAACAGGGCCGTATATATGATCATGATCAGGAATGTAAACGTTGTCGATAATGCAGAACCCCTCCCCCAACGTCGCAAACCACAAGCCTCTTTATGGCACCGTCCATACGTCGTAAACCGCATGCCTCTTTACGGCACCGTATCCATTTTTTGTTGCTTCAGTTGATATTTTGTGCTTTGGCTTTAACACACTGTAATTATACTGTATAGCCTATACTATACTTGGTAGTTGCAAATACATGTATATTTCTGCCTCTCACACTCGTAATTCACTTCTCTATTTATATTACTTGTTATGCTCATTTGCTACTTTATTGTACAGTTTTACTTTATTCTGTTTGTTTCATGTTTGAAGAGAAGAGAAGAGAAGAGAAGAGAAGAGAAGAGAAGAGAAGAGAAGAGAAGAGAAGAGAAGAGAAGAGAAGAGAAGAGAAGAGAAGAGAAGAGAAGAGAAGAGAAGAGAAGAGAAGAGAAGAGAAGAGAAGAGGAGAGGAGAGGAGAGGAGAGGGGAGGGGAGGGGAGGGGAGGGGAGGAGAGAAGAGAAGCGAAGAGAAGAGAAGAGAAGAGAAGAGAAGAGAAGGGAAGAAATAATAATTTATCAACCCCCTGTCTCTCCGTCGCTATCCATTTATCTGTCTGTCTATCTGTCTGTCTGTCTGTCTGTCTCGCTCTCAGCTCGTCTCTATATTTCTGTCACAATCTGTCTCTGTCTGTCTGTCTGTCTGTTTGCCTGCCTGCCTCTCTCTCTCTCTCTCTCTCTCTCTCTCTCTCTCTCTCTCTCTCTCTCTCTCTCTCTCTCTCTCTCTCTCTCTCTCTCTCTCTCTCTCTCTCTCTCTCTCTCTCTCTCTCTCTCTCTCTCTCTCTCTCTCTCTCTCTCTCTCTCTCTCTCTCTCTCTCTCTCTCTCTCTCATTCTCATATTTCACTAAAGTCCAGTCAGTCAGGCACTGGACGTTCTGGCGCATACGTATACATCGTAGTGTGCAATGGAGAGAAAAAATGTTTGTTTCCGGTAACATGACTTCAGAAAATAGGGTAGGTAGGTCGACATTTTATTTATTTTTGCATTGTATGCTTTTAATTACTTAGACCCAAAGACAAGTTTACTCGTAGCAGTTGATGAGGTGTAAAAGAAGTAAATGAAGACAATTATGTGATTCAGAAGTAGACAAACACAATATGCAGACTGTGCTGTTATAGGCTGAAATGACATCGTTTCTCTCTGGAATGTGATTTTAAAAAAGTAACCAAAGATATTTTGGCAAGAAAATAGAGGTAAATTGTTATAATTTTTTTACCTTTTTGTATGTAAACAATGTTTAGGGTCAGCAGCTTAAACTAGGGGCGATCGGGTTATCTGAAACACACTTTTTTCTTTGGCCTTATAACTCATGTAAAAAAATAGATGCAAATAAAATGGACCGTTCGACAGTCACCAGCTATCCCTTACCGTTACAGCAATATTCTGTGCAATGTTCACAGACATATACTAAGAATGCAGGTCAATCGTTGTGTACCTGTACTCATTTATGTTAATTACCTTAACGATGACGCAAGTCTGACGTAAATGTTTAGTTGGTTCAGAGAAAGGTCTATGAACTAAGCGTAGGTTAGGGGATGGTCTATGGATGACTTGAGTCTTTACAAAGTTAACTCTGTCAGTTCGATACACCGTCCATTGAAACACTATATGTGATGCAACATGCAGCTGATCTACGCTGTAAACCGACTTTGAGAAGAAACCTCCTTTATTTAAAATTCATATTATTTCACTTTGTAGAAAATGAATCACGAACTAATAATAAAATGTACTGTGTAGTTGTCAAGATATGCAGGCCTGCTTGAGCATACGTTACATTACACTAGGGGAGAGTTCATCCCTGTGAGCTCAACCCGGATTTTCAAAGATAAGTATCCAGGGTGCGCTTTTGTCATTGGAAGTCGTACCTTCTCAAGGACAACCCCAAAACTGACCTGTTTACACATCCAGTGCATCTGCAACAACAAACAAAAAACAATACGAACTACCAAAAACGGAGAACCGAGGGTGACGAACTTTAAACACAGTTAGTTGTCTCTCAGATATACTACTTTTTGCCTCATCAGCTCAATATTTTACCTCAACGCGCATGTGTAAATGTATGAAGCTTACATACTTTGTCACGAAAAACAAAGCAGAAAGATTCATCGTTGATGGCGCTCCAATTAACTGTCAAGCTAAAACACCCGGTTGTAACGACCGAGTTATCACGGGTGCCGTACACAGCGAAATTTGTACAATTTCGTTTGTATTATATCTATATTTTCTTCCGCTTGGTGTCAAGACTTATCATATTTGTATTTTAGTGTCATCGATTTATCAAAAGCTGATATAATTTCATAAGATATAAATTGAAATTTTACATCCATTTTGCTTTATATGTCAATGGACTTCAATTAGTTGAATGGGAATTACTCTCAGCCATATTTTCTGCAGACGCACAGACATAACAACATTTTTATTTTTTTATTTTTTTTTTATTTTATTCATTCATCATCCAACAGGCTTAGCCCAATAACAGGACGACCTTGATAAAATACAATAAATGATTGAACAAAACGTGTATCATACATCACAATAACAATTACACATTACCTTTACACAATGAGGAAAATACAATAAACATAAAGAAATACAAAATTAAGTAAAATTACCCGTCTGTATATATTAACTCTTTCAATTCATTTTTAAAATCAGCAAACGACGTAAAAAGGTCAATGCCATAAGGATACAGACTATTTAAAAGCCTCATAGAGCGCGATACAAATGCATGTTTGGACAGATCCATACGGTGGTTGGGAAGCCTAAAAATTTTCCTAAATCTAAAATACCTTGGAGGAACATAAATATTAAACTTATCAAGAATATCTGGGCAAATAAATCTAGAATTCACACATTTATAGACAAAACACACATAAACACAACCACGTCACATTTTCTACAGAAATCCGTTCAGTAGAATTAGAAACAGGCTTCTACCAAAAACATGAGGGAGATTTTATAAATCCGTTCGAACGTGAAATTTTGCGCTTAAGCCGGAAAATTGGTACGGTGATGAACAGCGTTTTGCGCAAAAAGCTTCGTTGATACCGAGGGGGAAAAGTTCATACACGTACTTGTATCCTTGTTAAAGATAGCATAAACACATTAATTGCAACCACGTATATGAGTGGGGAAAAGTTCACCTGTATTTGTTATGGGCAGTTTTTATGAAGGACAAAGTGTTGAGCTGAAGAAGATACCCTAAACAACCGTCATCGAAATAGTTACCTACACACACGACAAAGACACCCAAAGCCACCAAAAGCAGTGGAACTGACAAAGCCAAACGAAAACATTACATTTTATCAACACTTTCCTTTCGGATTAAGCTAAAATTGTTCATAAAATAAAAGGAAACCTCCAAATATTCTGTCATCATGGCATATACGTGACTTGGTATCATTCACGTGTTAATGAAGTAGTTAGTGATATCTTTATTAATGGTAAATTTTGCACCAGGAACAAACATTTTCTTTTGCTGATGTCACAATTTACGTCATTCAGTTTCAAGTAGACGTGAAAGAAAAAAACAACCACACCTTTATAAGTGAAGAAGCTTACACTGGCGACTTTAAACCGATGTGGAGTGTTTTGCAGAACTAATAGAGTGTAGTTTCGCAATTCCAAACCTTGCCATTAACGAGTCATCCGTTGAATCTGCCGAAGATATACCAACTCCCAGTTCTATCGGTTAAACTTGGAACATTTCTCGGTAAGCATGGTATAGTTTTTACGTATTGCATAGACTATATATATATATATATATATATATATATATATATATATATATATATATATATATATATATATATATATATATATATTTATATATATTATCAAGATATATTTATATTACATACGGGTATTTATATTTGGTGTTTTCGATATCATCTCATGTCCTATATATATATCCTCCACATTTTCGTTATTGCAGATATGGCTTCTCGAGGCGGGAAGTCATTTTTTGACGACAGAGATCTAGTATTGAAGATTTTAAAAGATGGAAAAGAGAATATTAACAGAAAAAGTGATCAGAGACAGTTTGACAACAATGTTGCAAATGAAGATATGGATGCTTTGGCAATTGTTCAGTCGGTGTTCTCCTCGTGGGTTGAAACATTTGCTAAGTACAACTTGACTGCTGAAGACTTTCCAAAGAAAACTAAAGTGTATCGTGAAATTTTGAGAAGATACGCTGGGGATGAGGAGGTACGTAGTGTAACAGGGTATAAGTAAAAAACTGTGCCTTGACGTAATCCGTGTGTTTGTCGTCTACATACTAAAAGTTCTTGTGTTTGTTCAATGTCATAAAACTTTGTTTTGGTCATGATGACGTCAGACAGAATGTACCCCACGCACTTGCACTTGACATACGGTACTTGAACATGTTGGCACTATAATAAACATTTCCTTCTCAATTATTTCCTTACGTTTCAGTAGGAATTGTTCGATATTGTCTTTGTTCAGAAAAATTAATTCGAGTAAACCGAGGAGTTCACTTCAAGTCGAGAAGAGTAGAATGGAAGCTTTTAGATTACGAATATTTTCCAGATGAACGAATAAAAACATTGGGGAATTCTATGATTATAATTTGTGCAAGCATAATTTTTTTTTTAAATTGGAAAAGTAATCGCGACTTTGAACTTGACTTATATTTCGTTCACTAAATTAGCCACTGGTAATCGTTAACTAAACTTCAACCAATAACGTAAATGCGAGTTGTAGAACGGGAAACCTTTCATGTAAGAACGCATTTAATATGGTGTTATATTGAGTATTGTTAATTTATTGCTAAAATTCTCTTGATAAATCAATTCGGGTATACATTGTCAGAGCACTTTTCTTTCGAACGATAACTTTGGTGTTTTGAAGTTGGTGATTCAAAATGCGCAGCTGAAGTCTAGCGTGAAACATTGTCAGAGAGTTAAACATCGATAAAACATGACATTCATCATTACGCCGCAACGACTGTGTCACTAACTCTGGGAAAATAAAATATTGCTTGAAAACAAGACGATGTGTCCCTAATTTTTGTATTGTTATTATTTCAAAAGTCACGATTAGGAACAAGCTTTCATATGGCAAAGTTAAAGTTTGGAGACTTTTAGTGAAATTTGTCCCCAATTGATTCAATTACTGCAAGCCATAACATTCATGGAAATCTAGTAGTTAGAAATGTTGCTTATCGTGTATTTTTCTCTCCTTGAAAGCTTTTAGATATTATTGGTTTAAGTGGATGGAAATATTATCGGAAGACTCCATTATCCGTGGGTGACGATGCCCCCGATATTGAATTGATATCAGTGGATGACGGGAAAAAACATCTCATCTCTGAATTACACCAAGACAAAAATAAGCCTCTAGTAATCCTGGGCTCATCGAAAAGTTGACCTTTCTTGTCGGTATGTATCATGGTTGTTAGAGTTGGTTGGAGTCTGGAAGGTGGGAGTTATACTTCCATTGTTGGAGCTATCCCCTTCGCCCCCTTCCGCTCTTTCGTACTTCTCTAGCTTTTGCGTTTGTCTCGGGCTTAACTGTTTGTTTGTGCTGCCAGTATAAAGCATCCGTCCCGCCACATGAGTAATATGCTTTAACATAGGTGATACTTAAGTTATATTTAAAACAAATAGCACAATATTGTTGCCGGTAAAAGACCCTTGTAATTTTCAGTTTGTTTCATCTTCTAATCTCGGCTACTGATAAACAATTTTAGAGATAACACACAAAACAAGTTCGAATTCGACCAAATTTTAACGTAATCCATTTTGTTTTGTTTTGTTTTTTGTAGACCGTGGTAGTGAACGGTCGACTCGGTGACTTGTACAACAAGTTCAAAGGAGAAATAGAACTACTTGTTGTATATATACAAGAAGCCCATCCAAGTAACGGCTTCAAAGTTGATCGCCATAGCAATATTGAGCAACACATAAACTTGAAGGAAAAGATGGAAGCCGCGGAAGAACTGATTATGTTGTGTCCTCAGAAGGATATCATCAGCACAAATGTACAGGATGCAGACAAGGTTGGTATATAATGCTATAAGAACTGAATTTGACATTGACAATTTACGAAATTTTCTATATATCTCTACATATTCTGTACTTGGTGAATTTTCTTTCTATGAAATAATTTTATACAATCTCGTTAACGAAGGCAATATTGTTTGCACGTCCATAGCCAGAGTCAGAGACTACCAACACATTTAAAAATCATTGCAAATTTGTACGTACTAAACATAACATCAATCTAATATGTACGTTATTGACTATGTTTAGTGAAAATAATCAGTCTTTATTCCTGATATTTTGCTCCGTTCACAATGGATGCAGAAACTACAATTATTTTGACCAGGTTTTTAGCTATTTCGTCTTTCGAACTGCCGTCCGAGATACCGTTGGTATGTCCTTTATGGGGATGTTTTGTATGGTAACGGTTTGGGTTTGAATGTCTCAGTGGAGCATATCCCCATACCACTTGACACAGCGTTGTACCCCCCCCCCTCCCACCCACCCCCCCCCCAAAAAAAAAAAAAAAAAAAAAAACCAACAAAAAAACAACAACGTAAAGACGCATGCGTAATGATTTACCATGACTTCAGCGATGGCGTCGATGTTATTCACGTTATATTACGACACGAGTTAGGGATGATCTGGTACACGTTGATACTGGTAACGTTTAATGTATACAATATCAAATTTGGCACTTTGCCAACCATTACATTAACGAATACACAACACTTGCCAGGTCAAAGTACTATGAGAGCGAATGACCATTGACATAAAGGCAAGACTGGTCATCTTTAGCCGCGATGGAAAAATTATCTCAATGATACTCTTTTCAAGGTACTGTACTGTGCATAATAGGTATGAGTAACTCACTTTACAGCGATACAAATTATATACAGTGCAACATCGGTCCTTGGTCAAGCGCCTTCTTAGGCCTAATAAAAAAAAGTGTGGTTCCGGTTACACTCAATTTTAGTATAGGTGGGGTAGGTAGATTTTTTTATTTTTAAATTATAATTTTTTTTTCTGTTTGAGTGCCTAGTTCAGGTTTTCCATTGTTTTCCAAATGGTTTCTGTGTTGTTTATCTCATCCTATCAGATGTACAGCCATTACAGATTGGAAGGACAGTTTTAGAGTGTCTTTTCTAAGTTTCCGCATCGATACTATTTCTCGTGAGACTTCACAATTTTTGCGATTTCTTTTTCTCGAATACTTAACAAGAAGTTTAGGGTCGGCAGTGAAAAGCTAGGTGGGGTCGGGTAACCGGAACCAAACAATTATTTTTTTAGGCCTTATCTGTCAATACATACGAGACATTACCCTCATATTTACAATACTAGGCTGGGTCATTCGTCAATTTTCATACCAAGCGTAGCCAAAAGATATCACTCTGGCTTCCAGTATTCGGCACGTAAATCATTACTTTGTAATATGCGAGACATTGTGTTAAATAAGATCATCAAAGCCAACATAAAACTATATCTTAAATGTCCATGTAAGAAAGTCTGCTAGCGAATTTCTGTAGTGTATTTCCTTACAGTGTATCTACTTGTCTGTTTATACGCCCATCTGCCGATATGTATTCTTACATTTGTATTTACATTCCCTGTGTGTTGTTACTTTGCTATTTGGACCAGAGTGGAAATAATTCTAAGGCCTTTACAGTGCCATCCAAGCACAGGATTTTGGTGCTGTGGGTGATTTTTTAATTTATATTGTAACCTTTACTTTTAACTTTGCTGAATGGAATTTAAAACAACAACAACAACAACAACAACAACAACAACAACAACAACAACAACAACAACAACAACAACAAGACAAGAAAAACACCATGAGGCATCCTAGGAAATATATACCCCTTGTATTTAAACTCACCTCTACAGGTATTTTCTTCGTCGCAACATTTTCTCCCGAGTTTTGATTTTCGCCAATAACGTCCCCTTCCTCATTAGACTTTTTACTCTCGAGATCTCCATTTCATTATCTCCCTTTTCGCCATCTTTCTTATTTGTAGAGTTCTACATTTTTGATAAATATCTGTCCACCTTTCTCGTTCGTCTGTTTCTTCTAGGAGTACCAAAGCTTTCAAATGAAACTTGAAACTGCTTGTTTATTTAAACTTTTAAATAACTGTCTTAATTACTAGGTTTTTCTTTAATCCATCCAGGTTCGATTCGTAGTTGATGATATGAATAACACATTCGCGGGTCACTACGATTCGTTTCCAGACAACAACTTCATCGTCAAAAATGGCAAATTATTATTGATTGGGAACGATTACACAGACAGCACCGTCACTTCAGTATCGTGGATAGTCGACACAGCTGATGAATGGTTAACTAAATACTTCACTGGAATCGAGGCCGATATCGGACGTTCTGGCGCCTAGATTGAAGTTGGTTTTCGAAAGTTTCATTTCCCGCCATAATATATGACCCAATCTACATTTCGGTGGGAACTCCGTTTAATTTCGCTTCTGATTCATACCTTGCTTGAGACTCAGATAACTATACATGTAAAATGATTAATTCAATTGAACTAAATAGTCATAATAATAATTTCTTTAAAACAATTCCATACGAGAAATTCATTTGTTGGCTCTTTGTTGTTATAATCTAGTTATTTTTTTAAATTTAAAATACACCTTAGAGGCGAAATTCACTGAAAGTCAAAGTTCTTAAATTCTCTTCAAATTTTGACATATGAAAGCTTGTCAAATTGAAATAAAAAAATACGATATAAAGTTTAAAATTTCCAAGGCAAATTTCACGTTAAATATGGTGTTACCGTTTGCTAAGCTTAATGTTGTGTTCTTTTCGTCAAAACTTATGTATTATGACGTCATGTTGGTAAAATCTATTAATTAGAGACACCATGACTGAGACACAGACATAACTTCTTCGAAAACCGCTATTAAGTTTCTTAAAGGGTATAAACCAATATTAAAGCATATATTTGACTTGAGACCAGTCAGTTTTTGAAATAAGCTTTTAAAGATACTTTCTGGTGTAATTTTTAAATGTATCTATCTTTATTTTCTGAAATCGAAAAGTAAGTTTGTATATATATTTTTGTTACCTTGTAAAATTGGTAAATTGTTTTGGTAAAGTTGCTTATTCATTGTAAAACGACAATGAACGACATGGGTATATAAACCATATTTTCTGTTCAATAAGAACTTGGCTTGCGTGTGGTATTATTGTATTTGTTAAAATCTTTAAACCAATCACAGAAGTAAACCAGGGTGAGAATGAGACGATGAATAAATCGTCCATTGACATGTCCTAGATCGACGGTCTAATGATGAGTATTCATTAGATTAGATGTACATTCGATTTACTTATGTTGTCTTTGCCTCATTTCTTTTATATTCCAAAAAACAATAGTCATAAGCCAATTGTGTCTTTCCTGTTGGCGTTATAGTTCATGACTTATGTCCAGGAAAGTTATTTTGTATCTACTGACGCAGTTGTTGTTTCAAACAACGAATGTTATTTGACGATATGTGTGTGTAAATTTTGAAACATAAACTGTTCTTATGTTCATTTTTTGCCACTTTGAAGTAAATATATGTCATACCATGTTATCAGTGTATCTTGGGCAGTGAATTGTGTGTGTGTGAGAGAGAGAGAGAGAGAGAGAGAGAGAGAGAGAGAGAGAGAGAGAGAGAGAGAGAGAGAGAGAGAGAGAGAGAGAGAGAGAGAGAGAGAGAGAATCCCTGGGATTGTACAACTAAACTCAGCATTCCTAGGGGTATGTTGCCAGTGTGACAAACCCCAAACCCTACTATAGACTAGGTAATACTTCGAACTATATGCTGTATCATATCGACCAGTAATAATAAACATACTGTGATACTGTGCGGTATCAATAACGCTATGCTTGATGGCAAAGTCCACAGCTCGTAAATTGCTCACTTGCCGCACTTGCTTTGTTGGGCCAAGGGTATTTGTACAATATAATATTATACTCTAGACGATGTTTTTTTACACAAACCCAATTGCAAATGGCGACACGTCTGCGCATGTGTAGTCAAATATGGGAAGCACACACAACATCCCCACCGCACCCGTCGATTTAAGTATGTCCACAGTCTCAACATTCGACACATCTCAACAGAATTTAAGGTGGATACTTAAAAGATAGGACTATTTTTTAAAATGAAAACCCTTAAATTTGCCGTTTATGATCAGCCATGCTTACTTTGAATGAACACAATATCAACGCCTCTTTTCTCTCGTCAGCAGGAGGTACAACCCTACAGGTAAATTTAGTTTAAAATCTGCACTTCTCACAAATGTAGTCAAAATGTGTTCTCTGTCTGTGACATAAACGGCTGCCATCTATAGTCAACTAAGATCGATCAGAATCAGATATTACGAACTTGATCTGATCAACCCGAGGGATATTATTAAAATCATTTTTATCAAAAATTAAATATACAATTATGGAACTTCAAAACGGGAATTTAGAAAACTCCTAGACTGTCATACCATGTCTCAAATGATACAACTGGGTTAA
This sequence comes from Glandiceps talaboti, assembly GCF_964340395.1. Classification (NCBI taxonomy): domain Eukaryota; kingdom Metazoa; phylum Hemichordata; class Enteropneusta; family Spengelidae; genus Glandiceps; species Glandiceps talaboti. The sequence goes on from NC_135559.1 coordinate 8,226,933, forward strand.
CTAGGACATATTCATGGTTCAAATCTTACCTATTGGTTTTTATCCATTCTGTAATAAACGGCAGTTGCGAGGCTCGAATCTGTAATTAGTCGGTAAGATACGACGTATCATGCCGCATATAAGGCCAGCATTCACTGATGCAGACCGATGAAGGTGGAACGATGTGACGTAAATCCTACAGAGTCTAACCCTGACAAGACCCTCTCGATCTCGGGTCACACTACAATAGTGTACAAGTTAATACTAAAAAAACTGTCGCCATGGTGACGGTTGATTGGTTAGAGTAGCCAGCTTTGAATCGACAGGTTGAAGGTTAAAGCAATGCTGCTGTCGTTGGTTCTGAATGACTGGACTTCTTGGTTGGGCAAAATTGGAACCACGGGACTGTGTGACAATGTCAATCCAGTTGTATGATTTGGAACCTGGTATGACAATGTGTTGTAAGCGTCTCACTGATTTCGGGGATTATAGGGAGAAGGTAAAAGAGCCATTTTGCCATTTTGGTCTACACCAAGGGTTATAACTGTAAGTGACTGGAGCACTGTCTAGGAAAGTGGTATATTTATATTACCTCAGACCACTATAGAAAACTTTGTTCTCCATATTGTCCCCATTGTTTCTACTATCCCAAATTTTACCAATATGTTTAACCATGTAAATAGACAGATTCATAGATGATGATATGTTTCAACCGACCTGGATTAGAATAGGTGGTAGATAGATATTTTATTTTATTTCATTATATTTTTTTCATGTGTGAGTGTCTAGTTCAGGTTTTCCATTGTTTTCCAAATGGTCTCTGTGTTGTATATTTCTTTCTATCAGATGTACAGCCATGACAGATTGGAACTTGAGGACAGTTTTATTAGTGTCTTGACGTCGGTTTCCACATCCATAATTTCTAGTAAGACTTCATAAGTTTTGCGATGTTATTATTTTTTTATCTAGGAATACATAAAATAAAATTAGGGTTGGCAGTGAGAAGCTAGGTGGGGTCGGGTAACAGGAACCAAACAATTATTTCTTTAGGCTTAAGTGGTTTAACTGTGTCTTGGTGGTGCGTGTCAGACGATGCCGTACAGAGGTCTGTGGTTTTACGACATTGCTCGCATTGCTTCTTGGTTCAAATCTTGTTCTATCTCTCCAGGGTCTGTGGTTGAATGAGACCCAAATCAGGACAGTAGCAGTTCGTATGAACTCACCTAGTCAAGTATGTCAGTATTATATCATCGATTAAAAAAGGGGGAAGATTAACTAAATGGGTACAAGTAATCGCCACTTACTTGATGATTAACTTATATTTTATGAAATTTTGTAAACATGGTTTACAATTGGTCTGTACTTCGCGCGAAGGGTAAGGGAGAAGAGGCCGGATTCATGATTGTCGGAGAACCCTTTCCATTTGGCAAGCCTACATTTTTCACGATTCATAAATGGCAAGTTACGTTTTCAAAGGTGACATAAAGAGAAACCATTTTTAGTGGGTGGGTTCCTTAATAAATATTTGGTTTCATTGATATTAATAATTGTTAGATTTGTTTAGTTTTAACCTATGTACTTCTTAGTTCTGTTCTTATAAAATACGCAATTATAGAACTTATAAGATATGATTTGTCAAAACAGACACATTGTTAGCTAGGGATGTTAGTCAACACTGTACACGTTCGAATTAAAATACGCCCCTGTAACGATATACACTTTAAACACGTGTAATTAGGTTCAGCAATAAATAGGTTGATTGATACTTTAATTGGCGTGTACCTGTTGTCATTTAGATAACTTTTACGGCATTTTAATGATGAGATAAGGATGGTATGTAATTGTACACCGAGTTCAAACGAAGGCCACTAATCAAAACAAACAACAGTACAACCGACCTTGGGAGAGATCAGGATGCCGAAGTAGCGACAAGCACAGAGAGCCCAGAAACGGCGTTACAAACAATCAAACGAACACATTGGGTTCATATTGCGCGAAACATATTAAAATTCGTACACTAGTTAATAGCCTGTTTAGACTATGTCTTATCAACTTTGATTTAAAAACGAAAAAAACCGACTACTCGCGAAAAAACCCGACGATATGCCTCTACAGACAGACAGTGATTCGCGAAAACAGACGATTGTAAACAAAGGGAGGTGTTTGTTTTTTCTCCCGGTGAACTACAAGGCAGTCAGTATTAATACAATGTCGAAAACACTTCATATTTTGTGTCGTTCACATGACCGCCCTCAACGACAGTATCTTGTTTGAGCAGACTCTAGGAAGCAAAGTGTGTTTAATATCAAAGAGCATAAAAGTTAAGTCTTCTGTAAAACTAGACTTGTGAAAATGAGTTCAACGGAGAAAACCTTTAAGCTCTATACTTTCATCATGCCATTGTCATTCATTCAGCCTGAACGCACCATGACACCTTGTCGTTTACTCACTCTAATGTCTCGTCATGTTCCATTTTTGTCTGCTCACAATTTTTGGCTAACATGACATCAAAGTTTATATTACCAATGATAAAATGTGTCTACATCAATACCTCTGTACTTAATGTATTGACCATATATCGACCGTACTGGCGTTTTGACTGTGACCACGGACCCTCATTCTCACAAACCAGAGCTGTTATTTCTTCCGCCTTACTACGAAATAATCATCTGGATGGCACGTTTCGACGGTGCCGTAAAAGAGGCCGTTGTTTTGCAACGATGTGGACCTTGTGTCTATGGTTACGACTTGACTGCCATTCTTTTGCAGGTCATCTCTCATACGATTCTACAGAATAAGAATCCCATCATTGCAGCCACACCTTCTAGCGGTATCTTCAAGAACATATAGACCATCCCATATGTGCACTAGTAGTCTACATAACCTGCTACATTATACGTACTACATGGTATATGCCCTGGGATATATGTAGTAGTATCAAAGTTTGTTCACCTTGGCGTCAACTGGCAAAACTAGTGGATAGGAATTAGTCATCGTTTCTTCTTTGGCCACAAAAAGTGGCCGGCAGGTATGTATTGATGTTTAGAACATGGATGGCACACCCGTTTCTAAATATCAAAATGAAACCAGTAACACGCCATATTCTGTTTACCATCCTAGCTGTCAATACCGAAAGAAGTCAAAAGAGGGCGCCCTACACAAGGGAAATCCACATGGCAGTAGATGTAGTCATTAAAGTGCAGTAAAACAACTCCTTAGGTCGGTAAAAATGACTCTATGGAAACAAAGTCTGGATGAGAATAGAGGAGAGGAGGAAAGAGAATGGAAGGGAAGGGAGGTAAGAGAAGAGAAGAGAAGAGAAGAGAAGAGAAGAGAAGAGAAGAGAAGAGAAGAGAAGAGAAGAGAAGAGAAGAGAAGAGAAGAGAAGAGAAGAGAAGAGAAGAGAAGAGAAGAGAAGAGAAGAGAAGAGAAGAGAAGAGAAGAGAAGAGAAGAGAAGAGAAGAGAAAAGAAGAGAAAAGAAGAGAAGAAATGATAATTAATTAATCCCCTCTCCCTGTCTCTCCGTTGCCGTCTGTCTGTCTGTCTGTCTCTCCCTCACTCTGTCTATCTATCTATCTATCTATCTATCTATCTGTCTGTCTGTCTGTCTGTCTGTCTCTGTCTTTCTTTCTGTCTGTCTGTCTGTCTGTCTGTCTGTCTGTCTGTCTGTCTGTCTCTCTCTCTCTCTCTCTCTCTCTCTCTCTCTCTCTCTCTCTCTCTCTCTCTCTCTCTCTCTCTCTCTCTCTCTCTCTCTCTCTCTCTCTCTCTCTCAAACAACAACGTTTTTTGCTAGATCAATGGCTATGATCCAAAGGAATTCATTGTAAACGGTGTTCAAATGAATCAAAGAGAATAAGGATTTTGGTTTGCCATCTTGACAGACTTTGAGGTTTATTCTAACACGGTGACCTCAACAGATTGACGACAGTCGAACATTGTCATGCATGAATTACTTGCATCTATAACACTCTCAAATATGTATACAGTATTTGTCAAATTTCGATGTTTCCAGTACACAAACCTGTAGAGTGTCAGTGTATTTTGCCATAACGTGGTATAATTATTGACTGTCTATAGCACTTCAATACGCATATGACAGGAAATTTCCATAACAGTTGAGTCAAAAGTACGTGGTACATTTATGGCTTATTTAGGAAAGGTAGTACAAATACAAACTATCAGAAATAGAAAATAAATTTTGAACTTAGCAGTGCTCAAAAAATGTAAGAACTTCACAGGGTCCTTTGAACCCGAAAATGTTTGTTTTAGGTTACCTCCAACCTTAGCAGATTGTGGCATCAATGAATAATTCATAAAGTCAAAAGTGCAAGAAGACTACAAAGTTTATAACGTGTCCCTTATGGAATTAACCTCATTTTATTACAGCTAAAATGATGTTGGTTTGGTGTTTCACTCAAGTTACATGACATTCTTCACACACACACACACACACATATACACACACATACACACACACACACACACACACACACATACACACACACACATACACACACAGACAACTTTTATTGCAAAAGAAGCAACTACATACTATGCCGTTCACAGTGGGGATATAGAAGTAGTCAAGTTGATATGTTGATTATCAGTTAGAAAATAAACAAGCGAAGAAATTAAAATCATCAAGTCCATGTGTAATGGTTTCATTAGAAGCATGTATTACTGCTCTGTGAAAGAATAGTGATGCTTATCACTGCAGCTGTTCAATGTGAGTCGAAATATGTATAACGTTGTGTCAAACACGTAATATGAATGAAACACCAAACCAACGCCATTTTAGCTGTAAATCTAGTCATTCATTGTATGTTTGCTTCTTTCTAGGCTAAACTTGACACTCTTCATGGCAGAACCATATTTTTGTACACTAATACTATTATATCTACAATAAGGTTAATATAGAAAAAGTAATACTTGGGTTATTAGCCATGATAATATTTTGTTTCACTTCATCAATATTTTTACCTTTAACTGAACTGCAAATACATATTTTCTTATTTAACTAATTAATAGATAAAAACCATACTACTATTAGGCCTGAAGGAAAGAACTGTTTGGGTTCGGTTACCGACCCCACCTAGTAATTTCACTGCCGACCCTAAACTTTTTTTATTTTTCCAATCTATAATGGCTGCGCATCTGATGGGAACAAACTAATAACAAAGACACCATATGGAAAACAACGGAAAACGTAACTACCTGAAATAGACACTCAGACATGTATATATATATATATATATATATATATATATATATATATATATATATATATATATATATATATATATATATATATATATATAATAAAACATCTACCTACCCCACCTATTCTAAAATTGAGCGTAATTAGAACAACACAATTTTTTTGTTAGTCCTATAATATGGCATCATAAGGTGTTCAATTGAAAATAATACTGTTGTACCATATAATATTAGGTAGTCATGGAGAATATAGTCTGGATGCTAACTGTGGTTTCTAACCACACATTGTCACTATTGTATCTTACTTAAAGTGGGACGTTATTCAAGGAAATAACGGAATTTTTAAAATAAACTTTGGGTTCTGGGGTGCCATTTCATGATTTCACATCACATTTCACAGTGCGGATACCAAGACGCACCCAATTGAAACTATTTCACCTTCACTATTCTAGAAGTGGGCCACCGTTGTTGGGGTTTATAAAGGCCTTACAATCTGATTGAAATCTGATGTGGTGAAAGTGGCTAGATGTCTTTATTTAGCTCTATTTCCATCGTTTGTTTTGTTCTGGATGATCGCTGCCTTCCTACGAAGGTGACGGAAAGCGGCGATCACCCACGACAAAACAATTGACACAAAACGATGAAAATAGAGGTTAATAAAGACATCTAGCCACTTTCACCACATCAGATTTTAATCAGATTGGACTCCCGAGTGGTTCGTGTCTTCAGCTAATAGTCATGGATATTGCTTATATTGCTTAGGTCTCATTTTGAGTGGTGCAGTGTAAAAATTAAATGTTAATTATTCAACGTGTTATATTAAGATATGATTATAATAACACATATTCTTTCATAGAATTATCAACATAAGATCGTACGTAAGGTGGCTGTGAGTAGACCTTAATGCATTTTAACTATTCATACCATTTTAATTTCTGGATGATTTTCAACGCACTTAATCGTACCCCAATGCATGTCGTTATGTCAATGTAGTTAACACAAACCATAATCGAGAAAACTGGTTTTAGCTGTCTATAAGTTTGTGCTAAATTCATCAATATTAGCTTCTCCTTCTTCAACCAATAATTCATCAGGTACCATTTTTTCTTCCTCTTCACTGGTTTTGTTTTCATGACGACACTGATTGGTAGCACCTGCCTTCATCATGTCTCCTTCGCAATCAGTGGTCTTTGATGTCACTTGAGATAAATCGTCCTCCCTTCTAAGAATACTTGGATTGTCCTTCTCGACATATTCTGTTTCATTATCAGTCCGACATTCCGATCTGCTGGAAAATGCATCGTCGTACGAAGCTTCTTCGAATTCGCTCTCAAGGTCACAGGAGTCATCAGTGGTTTTTCGAGACACATTGTCTTCACCATCTCCTTGAATCACCTTGCCCCTTTCCCCTTCTTGCTGTTCTTGCATCGAAGTCGTCATAATTTCTGACCTGCGTGTTTCCGGACGTTCTTCTCCTTCACCATCAATGACATTAAAGTTGGAGCGATGATTTTCTTCGGCTATTTTTTCCATATCTGTGCTTTCACGCAAACAAACAATCCCCGCCTTTTCGTACTCTTTTACAGACAAAGCTGTCTCAGAATCATAGAAATTATAGTCTGACATGTCGACGTCCTCTTCCGCATTCACATTTTTATCTTCCAGTACTTCTTCTGTATTAACTACGTACAACATGTAGGGCGAATCATTCGTATTGGGGAGTAAATAACCATCTTCATCTTTTTCTATTTCATCATCGACTGGCATATTTTGTGTTGTGTTTGGTTGTTCTTTTACATCATCGTCAGTGTCAATTCCAACTGTTTCGTACCCAGGGTCTTGGTTCTGTAAAGCATTATCGTCACCACCACCACCACCACCACCACCACCAAAATCATCATAGCTTTCATATATTTCTTCACCATCGTCTTGTTCTTGCATTCCCATCATGCTCCCATTTTGACTGTCTGGAAGAGCTTCGCGGTTTCTCTGTCCAATGTTGACAGGCTTAGGAATATCACATTTAACCACTGTTGACTCATTTCCTTGATATGTGGGATCACCCTCCACTACGTTTTCATATCCATCTTCATCACCTTTACCATCTACATTTGAAGGCCCTGATTTACTTCCCATTTTCTGTCGTCTAAAAACTTTGGTAATTCTCTTTGCAAATGTTTTCATCAGACCCGTCTTTTCTTCTTTGGAGTCAATACCTCGATGTTCATGGCCTCCAGTAGCTTCACTTGGCTCATACGGAAAGTCATAAATACCAATGTTGTGGGTATAATAGATATGATCAAGGTACTCCTGCTGTTCGATATTCCCTCGCTTGTAAACCATATAGATATCTGAATCTTCTTCGTCTAGACCCCTGTATACTTCAGCAGACATCATCATTCGCTTGTTTGATACATCTGCGACTTCATAACAACTTTGCATTGGTTCCAAGGATCTTCGGGAAACAAATAGTGGGATGTTTAAAACATCGTTATTGTTAAAAACATCCACTTATTACAGTTACAGTTTTCACAAGGGAAAAATGGTATTTAGTCTTTTACCATCTGTAACAGGGAAATTATGTTGCGTGCGTGTATACATACGCGTGCAAGCATGTGTGTCGCCATTTTGTATACTTTCCCGTGAACACTACATCTTTTTTTTTAAAAGCAAGTGACCCTGGCTGTATTTAGATTAACCGATTGAAGAGGGGGTGAGTATGTGGGTTCTTTAAAATTTATAGAATATGACTGAGGGTGGATGCCTGAATGGATTCTATGATTTAAAGGAGGTACTTGGCAGTGTAATGAATATTCTGATTATAAAGACAAAAAATAAGTAAAAAGCGGTGATTTAGTGGGAAAAGTATGGAGCAAAGTGCGACTATCTCTGGTAACTACAAACATCAACAGGCAACATTAAATACAAAAGGAAACCTGAATCCGTATGGTAAGGTTTTGAAATTGTTGACTAATTAGATATTACCTGTATTCTGGAATGTAAATTTAAGTTACTTGTTTGGCTATTTGACATTGAAGATGAAGATCATAAGGTCATAAGTCAACTTCTAAGATTAATGCTTAAAAGATTAAAAGACCCATTAGATTTACTTAAACACAAGTTTTAACATTATTTGTTGGAAAAGAAATGCTAGGAGTTTTACCTTTCACCAAGACATGCTTCAATTATGGAGAAAGACGGTCTTCTACTTCTCTCGTCCAGCCAGCATTTATTTATCAACTTGTATAACCAGTCAGGACATTCAGGGGGCTGCAGTTGGTGTTGACGGAGACCTAATGCCTTTGGTATCTGTCAAGGAATCATGATTTAAGATTCAAAGGGTAGGTAGGTAGGTATGTATGTATGTGTGTGTGTGTGTGTGTGTGTGTGTGTGTGTGTGTGTGTGTGTAATAGAAAAAAATATGATAATATATAATTTTATACAATCAGGTGGTGACCTTGATATCCTATGATGAAGATCTAGAATATTGATTCGGAACGTCAGATTGCATTGATTGATTGGAACTGTTTCACTCGTTCCCTATACACTTTTATGTATGTATGTATGTATGTATGTATGTATGTATGTATGTATGTATGTATGTATGTATGTATGTATGTATGTATGTATGCATGCATGTATGTATGTATGTATGTATGTATGTATGTATGTATGTATGTATGTATGTATGTATGTATGTATGTATGTATGTATGTATGGGTTAAAGGGTGTATATGCATCAATCGCTACATCTCTACCTCATTTGCAGGAGTATGGGGATATGGAACAAGCATTTTGCTCGTCACTATATCAGGATCCGCAGAATGTGCATTGAAAACTTCCCAAGTAAGCTGACCAAACATAAAAATATCAGATGCCTGCGAGTATATGCCTCCTCTCACCACTTCTAAAGGTGCCCTACGACAAAAGGAAATAAGGATTAAATCACACATATTCTTATGCATACAAATGTCATAAATATCTATTTACACACACACACACACACACACACACATACACACACACACACACACACATACATACATACATACAAACACATACACACACGCACACACACACACACACTCACATACATACACAAAATTTTGATGTAGGCTCGTGTGAAGTGTTTCTAGGTATTTATTTAAAACTTATTTATGATATGCTATGTGACCTTGAAGAGGAGGTCGAGGTCAATGGTTAATGTTTAACGTGAAGCTGTACTTCATCTGTAAACAAACGCATAGATTTTGGAAGTTTTGTGTCTAGCAAGGCACAAAACTTCCAAAGTTTTTGAGACAATTCGTATTTGATCTTGAAAGTAAAGGTCAAGGTCAAAGGTGAGTGGTTAACTTCAAAACACAAGTCTTTAAAACAGAGATACACACACTTGGTGTTTTGGGGGCACAAACTTTTTGTGTCTTTGCAAATTCCTATTTCACCTCGAAGTATAGATCTAGGTCAAAGGTCAAGGTCATTTGATGAAGACACTTGACTAGAGAGTCTGTGTATTCACCTTTTTTGGTTTTCATCACAAGCAATATGAGAAATATGCCCGATTGTCTCCCATGCCGAACAAAGTTGCAAAATAAAGTACTGTGGATACAACAAACGGTTTGACATTTGTGCTACATTTGGTTGTCCATGGGTTGAAAAATAGATAGTTTCTCTGGACTGATTCTCTTGGCTTTTTCCATGAAGAAATCCACTTGGTCTTAAAATCCTTTTTAGGACCCAATTACTGTACATTGTGAAATACATATACAAGACCAAACAGTATGTGATACAGGAGTATATACAAATTTATGAATTCTTTACCATCGTAATTGATCCTTTGGCATCTCCCGTATCTTTACGCTATCACTCAATCCGGAGTCATATACTCCAACTTCAAGAAGACATGCACGGCCCAATCTGCCAATCCTTATCTGAAAAACAAATAAATACAGTGATACAATCACAACTTATAGTTACAACAAATGTATTGTATTGTTCTCATTTGTTGTAAAATGAAAATAGGCCTTCTGAGATGTTGTTTCCTGCTTGTCACTGTATGTATGTATGTATGTATGTATGTATGTATGTATGTATGTATGTATGTGTGTGTGTGTGTGTATGTATGTATGTATGTATGTATGTATGTATGTATGTATGTATGTGTGTGTATGTGTGTATGTATGTATGTATGTATGTATGTATGTATGTGTGTGTGTATGTATGTATGTATGTATGTATGTATGTATGTATGTATGAATGCATGCATGCATGCATGCATGTATGTATGTATGTATGTATGCATGTATGCATGTATTGTATGTATGTATGTATGTATGTATGTATGTATGTATGTATGTATGTATGTATGTATGTATGTATGTATGTATGTATGTATGTATATGGTTTAGAGTTCTAAACTGGTACAGTATTACGAATTAAAAACTTCATTACTTTACCATTTCTCTTTCTTCATTGACTAAATAAAGACACATTCACCCACGTTTACAAAACCTCAAACCACTCTATACGTAAATAATGTACACAACCACATTTTATATTTTCAAAGTTAACTTTCCATGCATTATTTACCAAAATCTTTCCCACTACGCCGGACGATCCTGTTTAACTTATTGAAATAAACGTTGTCTTACTTATCAAATATTCAAATTAATTATATTTTTGTCATCCTAATGACAAATTTAATTCATTGATATATAACTGTTTTAAAAGGGGGAGAAGGGGGGTATGTGGAGGGTGTAAAGAATGGAAAGGGAAGAAGTATAGATATAGGAAGGGGAGGTAAAAGGGGCAGAGTTGGGTTAATTAAAGGGGAACAATAAGGAGACAAGACTCAAGAAAGATATGTTGATATTGTTATTTTATGTCTTTAAGTTGCCAATTCTCAAAGGATGGTGAGGTGACGATGTGTGTGCATATGTGTGCGTGTGTGCGTGCGTGTTTGTGTATATGTATGTGTGTATTTGTTTTGCGAGGGTGTATGTAGTGTGGGTATGCGTGTGTGTATGTGACATAGTCTCCGCGATGTTTCGACGTATGTGAGAAGGGGGGGGGGGGGGTTCTGCACAATACGTATGTGGGAAACTAGTCGTTCGAATTCGTTCTTGTTGTTTGCATGCCAGGCAGTATTTGGTAGTGATGTTATGTGTGTAAAGTAAACAGAATCGGGGGGATTTCTGAAGACCAGTGTATAGTTATAACGTTAGTTGTGGAGGGGTGTGTGTGCCTATGTGTGTGCACATGTCTGTGTGTGTCGGTATGTGTGTATGTACACCGCCACTTTGTTTTTCTGTACAAGTTTAGATTTCTTCCTCCTCCTCCTCCTCCTCCTCCTCCTCCTCAATAGTTGGCATTAACTTAATCACTCTGCCAGCGAACTTCATTGTTGGTGAGTCAATTTCCCAGCCCTTAGCAAGTTTTTGACGCTTGTTTTTTCTTTTTCTGCTTTGGACGCTGATTCTTACGAATCGAGGAAATTCTCTTAGGGGGGCTCTCGGACCAATATCGCCCCAGTCTCTCTTCTCTCTTTGTACAAAGACTTCCAATTCTTCTATGACGTCATTCCTGGTAACCAGTGCATGGGAACAAAAGAAGGAAAAATTAAGGAAAGATA